>NC_041407.2:64490288-64597788 GCF_900747795.2 Erpetoichthys calabaricus
AGATCTAAAATATCCCTTTTGTTAAGCAGTGCATCATGTTGCACAGAAACCTATCTTCATATCAAAACCTGACAGCCAGTGCAAGGACCAAATAGACATAAGCAGATATCCTCTTTCTACGTTAACTGATATTACACAGTACATTATCATAATATAATATAATATAATATAATATAATATAATATAATATAATATAATATAATATAATATAATATAATATATAAAATCCTAAACCTAAAAGTGCAACAATTTTGTGCAATGATTTTATGTCACGTTTTTTTGTCACTCTTTAAATCAGGCATATTTTAAAACCTACATACTGTACATATGTTTGGTATCATTCTTTTTAGAATTTATCAAACTTTAATGTGATGTTGTTAGATTTTCAGATTCTTATTCCGTTTTTAAATTATAAACTAAAAAATATCAAGAACTTACGTCCTGCAAGACAAGACTTTGTGCCAAAAGATTTAACCACGCCCAGTGCCAGAAATAAAATACAAAGAGTAGGACAGCTGCTGTTCAGGCTTTTAAATGTTTGAAGCACCATGCAAGATGCAGATCACGTGGCACAGGAGCAGCAGCAGCCAGTAGCTAATCGAGCAAAGGTAAAAAAAAAACTGTATTTCTTTCCAATTGCATCACCGTTTAAGAGGGGGTTTCGGAGGAGCGACTGGATCGCCTTGGAGTGTGTTCAGCACCCCCTCTTCACAATGCGAGTGGCAGAGACGCAAAGTGGCTTGCGTGTAGCGCAGGCTGGGGGGGGGAACCCCCAGGATAATATGATATAGTATAATACTTATGAGATGAACTGGTGCCCAGTCCAGGTGTTATTCTTACAGCCAGTGTCTGGTGGGATAGGCTCCGATTTTCTTGTGACCCTGCTCTGGAAAATGGCTTGGATAATGGATTAATCCATGCATTATCCAAACCGCTATATCCTAACTACAGGGTCACGGGGGTTAATGAATAATACAATATAATATACTGTATATGGCAAAAATACAATACAGCATTAGAATAATCCCAAATAAACATTAATGAGAAAAAAGTATCAAGATTGTCTTGTGTTTTTGTTTTATATTCTTTGTACACTACCTTAGAATGCAGGAATGAAGTAACTCACTTTCGTACACTTTTGTATTATTTTTTCAAAATGTTGTTCTTTTTGCATATTCTGCAGATATTATGCAGAACATGTCACAACTTTTTCTTTGACTTTCACTACTTTTTGTTATTTTCTTCTCCAAGTCTTGCCACTGCTTCAGTTATATTCCCGGATGGGGGTCTAATTCAGTCAGTCTAATACTATCGGCGTCCTACTAGCTACAGTTCTCTGATATCCAAGCCAGAAGTTCTTATGTGTGATGGGGGGTGGTGGGAGCTTTATTTTTATCATATTTTTGGGGGAATTTTTGTAAAATTTAAATTTTCTCTTGTACATAAATAAAGTATAATGAAATCAAATCTAATAGATGTCTGCTCTAAGCAGGTGTTGTGTTTGCAGTGGATTTAGGATTGTTGCTCTGCTGAAAGATTAAGCTTTTGCAGCACATTGTTTCAGAGGTACAGCATGATGAGTTACATTCTGTTTCTACTTCTCAGTAGTTATTTTTCTGTCAATTTTGTGTAGACCCCCTACACTATTGGCTGAAATGCAACCCCAGACTGTGAATTAAAGAAGGCTACAGATATCCATGAGTGTATGTCTTGTCGTCTCTTCTTCTAACACACTAGCAAACATACTATAAATTTCAATTTTAGACCCATCACTCCATAAGATTTTCTGCTGTTTGTTGTGGCTCCAAGTTGTCATGTTATGTCATTTTCTGGCCCGCTTGTTTTATTGTGTCCTTAGATCACCTTTGATTTGCACATAACACAAAAGTTACCAGCTAACTTCTTTGGTTATTTTCTTGTTGATAGGAAGAATTATCAAAACCAACTATGTACCTTTTATCTATAACCTCTTACCTGTCTCCCTGTTCTTATTGTACCCTGCATATTCAACCTAAAGGACCTCTAACAGCAGACTGCTGGCTGACTGGGACTGCCTTTTACTTTTATTCGTTTATTTCAACCCAGTTTACTACCAACAGGGGACTCCTCTATGCATCTTTAGTACCTTTAAGGGACCACAGCTAGACAAAGAATGAGCGATTAAAGCTCTCAGAAACACTAGCGATCCATAATCAGACTGAGACATTAAGTTCAAGCTTTTACGTAAAAATGAAATGTATTTGCACGACAACCAATAGCAGCAAATATTTTATCGGAGATGCAAAGGTTATACAACCTTGGCGGGTCCATGCAGTCTTCATTCATTCCCAGATTACATTTCCCAGATGGCAGTTTCCTTAGTTAACAGTCTACATATCCCTAATTGAAAAGTGAAAAGAAAGGTTTCATGCCAGAGAAAGAGCTCCATTGTTCCAGTGGCTAAACAGATAGCAAGCTCCATTTGAATGTCCGTAGTTCCTTTCAAAGCACTAGAAAACAAACAATTCATTTTTCCAACAAGGCACCAACTGAACAAAACTAAAACCTGAACTAATAAAACACTGTTCGAATAAAAGGTGGCCTCTCCCTCCCCAATATCTCTTCCAAATAAAGCACACAAACCTGGCTTACTGTCCACTAGCAAAATGGCTAACAATTTTACAGTCTCTCAAAAAAAAGGAAAATTATAGCACAAGCTCCCAGGTTGTTCTTTTCTTTTTAACAACAGCTTCAATACCACATCTTGAAAATTGGGTTTGGTGTGCTATTGCTTGACACAAAAGTTATAGTTTTTTCTTGGTCTAAATGTGTTAGCTTAGCAATTTTAAACCTCCCCTTGAGAAAGCTCCATATTTGCAGATACCCTCCAATACACCCAGTTATTTATCAAATGACTTCACTAACTAATCACTGTCTCATCAATTGAATCAGGCATCCCCTTAGTGGAATTTAACAGATGCTTATATGGAATGGCTGTGAACCTCAAGGAGACATTTGGGAGGCAAACCTGTGTTGTTCTAACTATCTCACAAAATATCAATAAGTGTTTAGAAAATACAAAACATTCTTGTTACATTTTATTCTATGAGTATTTATTTTTACTCAACCTAATCTTCGTTTTCTATATTGTTGTTTATGTGCAAATCATCACTACTAGCTTTAAAAATAATTTTAATGGCATAAGATTTTTATTTAGTAATGTATATTGTCATGCACATGTGCATTGGTAGCAAGTTTTTGAGTGTGACATGACCAATAATACAATTTACGTTTTCTTTAGAATAGGTAAGAACATGGCAGAAGAGTAATAATGCAATTTCTGTTCCCAACATCACTAGTCTCACCCCTTCTGCCTTCTTGACTATAAAGCCTCTCACCAAACAGGAAATCTGTCTTCATTCTGGACCTCGTTTCCCAAGAAGACACAACTCTCTTCAAAATGAAGCACTCTGACAGCTCCAATCTACAACCCAGGCCCTGGTTTAGTAACTACAGTGATCCCCCACTATATCACAGTTCAGTTATCGCGCCCCCGTTAAATCCCGGATTTATTAATATTACTAGACATTAAGCCCGTTACAATAACGGGTGCTAGAACAGTAGTGCATAAACATTAGTAGGAACAGTCTATATTAAATGGCAAAAGACCTTGACCTCATTCTGTTTGTTGTCTTAATTTTTTTTGTCAAAAATATTTTTGCAAGAAGCCTTAATTAAAATAATAATAAAAATAAAATAGATACGTATATGACAATACAGTAAATATAATTAATATTACATTTATCCTCTCCTCTGTGGCTGTTGATTGATAAGTTGTTTCCATTTGAAGATCTCTTATCCTGCCTCTTTTTATTTTAGCTTGCTGTGGCGTCTCTCCAGCAAGTACTATGCAGTTCCCCAGCAAGAATTTTAATCTGTGCTGGTGTGCAGCTGATTATTGTATGTGTGGCGTCTCCCCAGCAACAGATTTTATGTGCGCAAAAATAAATCTACTTTTAAAAGTCATCCTATTGTAATATCATGAAAATTCGTATATTTAGGAAAACCCCTTCAACGACTGACACTTTACACTTTACTGGGCCAAGCTTCTTAATCGTAAATCTGACATCCTCAGAGTGAACACTTGCACAACAGCAAACACTAATACCACCTCTTTGGGGAAGCTGGTCTCCACGTCTCAGTACCCGATTGGATTTTTCGTGCCTTATGTTTTAGGTGTTACCTCATTTACCGAAATCCGATTGGATCGGCCGCACGATATTTTATAGGTCCCACCCACTCTGTCTTGTGTGATGCGTCAGGCGGCCTTTGAAGCGTCGCACCGCGCCCCGCGCATGCGCACTTCACCAGAAGGCACACACACACGGACACATGGATGCACACAGGGATTTTATTAAAGAAGATTATTATTACTAGGAGGCTCCGCTCCCTGCTCGCTTCTCTCGCCCAGGTTTGGTTTACTGGATAAACAATTTAAACAAATTGTTATTTTCATGTGAATTGTTACATATGCATTATTTTCATTTTTACTTTAAAACCTTTGTAAAAACAATAACTGTCCTTTATTTCCTGCCCCGGGTGTGGTTAAATCTCTTTCTCGCGGCACTTATAATGCTGCTCGCGTTGTGAAGGGGGGTTCTGAACGCACGCTAAAGAGATGCGATCGGTTCAGCTGGTGTCTTGCTGCTGCCACTGGCCAGATGTGTGTTGTGCTTGTCGCGCTTTGCGTCAATTATTTAAAGGCCTGTACAGCAGCTGTACTTTTGCTACTTTGCGTCTCTGCCGCTCGCTTTGTGAAGGGGGGGAGCTGAACACACTCAAAGCAGAAGTGGATTTTGTGCTGCTTCTACCAGGATGCTTGTTCTGCTTGTCGCTCTGTGTGTTCTGAAGGAGGAGAAGAGGGGGTGAGGGCTGAACGCACGCTAAGTAGAGGTGCTCGGATCATCTGCTGGGTTTCTGCAGCTGCTGCTGGCAAGCTGCATGTTCTGCTTGCCGTTGTTTTAAGAGCTGGGAACACCTGAAGATTTGTCTGCCAAAAGCATTCCAACAACTGCTAGGTTAGATGTCAGTGAACTTTTTTTAAATTGTTTGTAAGCAGGGCGTGTCATCAAAGTGTCTGTCCGAGATGATCTGGTCTCGATCGCTTCGCTCAAACCACCCCCCCACTGAGGAGCGATACGCTCCTGCCACTTCGCGTTGTGAAGGGGGGGAGCTGAATGCACGCTAAGGAGAAGTGGACTTTGTGCTGCTTCTGCCAAGATGCTTGTTCTGCTTGTCACTCAATCATTTAAAAGCCTGTACAGCAGCTGTTCTCACTGTTCTGTCTCACTGCCTTGTCTTGTGTGACGTTAAAATGTTTTATAATAGAGACATGTTACTCATATTCTTAGCCCGACATCCACATATCATATGTGTTTACAAAATGTGTTTTAAGGTTTACATGTGTTTAAAGCATGTGGGAGGGGTATTTTAAGGCTTAAACTATAAAAGAAATGTTTATTTATATGGTCTTTCTATATCACGGATTTTCACCTATCGCTGATGGGTCTGGAACGTAACTTCCATGATAGGCGGGGGATCACTGTATTTTTTCTTTTCAATTTCTAAATCCCAGACATAATACACACCCCAAATATTTGTGTGTGTTTATTTCTTTATTTTACATATAGTTTACAATATTTTATATATATTTTGTATATGTCACACATGTTATGTTACGGGGATGACTGAAGGGCTCTGATAATGTTAATTGTCCTCTGGACCTCTGCAAGGCAGAAGATTGACACCTGTTTCACCTCTGATGTCACCTCTGTCATACGCCTTTCTGGATGTGTCACTTCCTGCCTGGTGTAAAAATCTCCTACTCAATATCACCTCAGTCTGTTCTTGGATTCCAATCTGAAAAGACATATTGCTTGTTTCACTTCTTTTTTTTTTTATTCTTCTTAAAATATATGGGGATCACAAAAGTAGCTGAACTTTTCCTGATATGTTCATGTACACAGTATATAAACAAACAAAACATCAAGAGGGTTCTGTGTTTTAGCAGTACAGTCTACCCTGTTTATTGGTCTTTGTAATGTAATTTTTAGTAAAGACTTGGTTGTCATCACTACTAAATTCAGCATCCTTTTTGCTTTATTTTTTTTTTTTCTCCACACAATTTTAAATTTCTCTAATTTTGTTAACATTTTATGAGCTTTATACATGGCTGCTACCATATTATTCTGGTGTTTTCATGAGCTTTGCCAGCAACATGACCTGAGAGTCACATATGATAATATGTTAGCATTCCCCCCAACTATAAAAGATAGTGGCATATTACTGTGTTACATCCTCGATATGGATATTTTGATTAGGGACCTTTTTTTGATCCTCTCTTGCATTGACCTTTGGTTTTGAACTTTAACTTTTGACTTTTGCTTAACGTTTTCATTTTTGGAAAAAAGGTTAAGAATGGAGAAACACATTTTGTCAAATTAGAAACTTTTTTGGCTGCTTTGGTTAACTTTTGTTTTGATTCATAAGATTTGAATATTGTGAGAGCTGAATATTTTGAGGTTTGTTTTTATATAAGTTTGAATTTTATCTGTCCATTTGAGAATGATTTTAATTTTTCATTTAATTTTTAGCTGGTACTGGAGATCTTGACCCTATATACTGTATATATATATCTATATTAATAAAAGGCAAAGCCCTCACTGACTGACTCACTGACTGACTGACTGACTCACTCACTCACTCATCACTAATTCTCCAACTTCCCGTGTAGGTAGAAGGCTGAAATTTGGCAGGCTCATTCCTTACAGCTTACTTACAAAAGTTAGGAAGGTTTCATTTCGAAATTCTACGCGTAATGGTCATAACTGGAACCTGTTTTTTGTCCATATACTCTAATGGAGGAGGCGGAGTCACGTATCGCGTCATCACGTATTACGCCTCCTACGTAATCACGTGAAGTGAAAACAAGGAAGAGATTTACAGCACGAGTCAAATGCAGGAATGAAGGTAAATGACGTTAATTGTTGAGTGTCTTTTAATACTGTGTAATTGTTGAGTGTCTTTTAATATTGTGTAAGCATACATATTAACAGATGTGCAATTGAACGTGTGCATTTACGGGGTGATTTCTCAGGCTTAAAGCTCGAAGTGATCACTCGAGTGAAGGCAGCTTCACAAAAAAACAGATCCTTAACAAACTGTTATTGGTATATTTTACCTCAATTTTAAAAGGTTTTCTTTTCTTCTTAATAAAAATTTAAAATCAGAACTTCGCCGGTGCAAATCGCGGGGATTTGAGCGACTGACGCATACAGACATATTCATGAGTGCAGGTACTTCGGAAAGAAAGCACCGTGTAAACCTAAAGTTTAAATTAAGTTCATAGACCTACAAAAGGTTGCCATTGATTTGAGGCAAGATTGCTTTTCTCCTGTACAACTATACGTTGCATTCTCAAGAGTGTGCTTGCACAGCTTGGTCATATTACAACCGGAGTGCTGAACTGACAAACTGGTATACAAACAGAACAATCGTAAAAACAGGATTAAATAAAAAGGCTGCTTCCGTTGGCGAAGCAACGAAAAAGGAAGACCTTATATGACGTCCGTTTATAAAACAGCGGAGAGGCTGTGTCAAGTCAGCTACACAAAAAAACAGATCCTTAACAAATTGTTAGTGGTATATTTTACCTCAATTTAAAAAGGTTTTCTTTTCTTCTTAATAAAAATTTAAAAGCAGTACTTCGCCGGTGCCAAGCGTGGGGATTTCAGCGACTGACACATCCAGATATATTCATGAGTGCAGGTACTATGGAAACAGAGCACCGTGTAAACCTAAAGTTTAAATTAAGTTCATAGACCTACAAAAGGTTGCCATTGATTTCAGGCAAGATTGCTTTTCTCCTGTACAACTATACGTTGCATTCTTAACAGTAAGCTTGCACAGCTTGGTCATATTCCAACCGGAGTGCTGAACTGACAATAGATAGATAGAGATAGATATATATATATATATCTATATATATATATATATATATATATATATATATATATATATATATATATATATATATATATATATATATATATATAGATAGATAGATAGATAGATAGAGATATAGATATGTATATATGTGTATATATATGTAGATATGTAAATATGTATATGTATATATATATGTGTCTGTATGTGTGTGTATATATATATATATATATATATGTGTGTGTATGTATGTATGTGTGTATATGTATGTGTATATATATGTTGATATATGTATATATATGTGGATGTGTATATGTATATATATATATGTAGATATGTGTATATGTATATATGTATATATAAGTATATATGTTTATGTATATATATGTTTACATAACCTCTTTAACACACTACTTCTCCGCTGCGAAGCGCGGGTATTTTGCTAGTATATATATATATATTTATATATATATATATATTGTAAAGAAAACACAAACGCGCATAAAGGTTTGGGGTTTTCCGGCCCCGTATACTGTAGGAAAGTGCTGAAAAATAATTTCAAAAAGCACAACAGTTTCATAACACCGTCTGCCATCATGGCGGATGGGGGGAACATTTATATATCGTGACCGGAAATGGATGACAGGACTGTTGGGAAGGAACCGAGATGGATGCTGGGACTGCTGACGTCATCGGGGTGAGACAGAGGGAAGGCGGAAGTGGCGTGTTGTTGTGCAGTGTTCAGGAGGATTCATGGCGGCAGTGCGTCTTTCTTTCTATAGAAATAAAGAGAGAGAGGTTAGTACCCCGCCATTCCCGTCTGGCATATGATGTTGCGTTACCTTTTGGATCGTTCCGCAGCTCCCTAATTGCGCGTGCGTGACAATATATATATATACAGTATATATATATATATTCATGGCATTCATAGTCTGGATCACAATCTGATTGTATGGGTGGTTACCTACCAGGTAACACTTGTGGTTGGTCAGCAAGTCAGCTAACATCCGCCACGGTGCCCTCTTTCAGTTGCGAGAAGTAGATTATAGAATGGTTGAAATAGTTTTACTGTCAAATAATGCAAAGAGTACGCAACACGTGTTTCGCCCTAATTCTGGACTCATCAGGCGTATACACTCACTGCACCCCCTCTCAGATTGTGATTCAGACTATGAATGCCATGAATGTAATTACCCCGATCTACATGCTGTCAAATGAACGAACCACACACTGTGGCACGACGTTAGAGGCTTCGTCTCTAGCGCTGATGTCCAAGGTTCAATTCCTGAGAGGGGGTGCAGTGAGTATGTACGCTTGATGAGCCCAGAATTAGGGCGAAACACATGCCGCGTACTCTTTGCATTATTTGACAGTAAAACTATTTCAACCATATATATATAATGTATGTATATTCAATGGGGTAAATAAGTATTGAACATGTCAGCATTCTACTTTGTTACACATACCTTTATTATGGCCTTTAATGTTGTGATTTATTTATATCTGTAGATTTCTTGAGTTAATACCAAGGTGAGAATTTCATGTGAATAGCATTGTCAGAAATTTACTAAAGAAAATGTTGATGTGTTCAATACTTATTTTCCCTACTAAATATATATACAGTATATGACTCATTATAAGCCACCATGCTGGGCATTAATCATCCCCACTTCTGCTTCTACTAAGCTCCTCTCTTGTTGTTGTCGTCCTCCACTCCAGTATTGAGTCTGGTCATTCTACCAAGGCATAAGGGGTTAAAGCACATGTTTAGAACCTGTTAGTTCACTATGAAACATTTGGGATATGAGAACCACTTACAGAATTCACTTCTTTAGACCATGGAGGATATTAAGGTTTCTTCTATCTTCTATCAAAATACTATATACTTATAACTGATACTACGTCCTTTTGCTGCCATTATGTTTAACTTAACAAATTCTGTCTGGATTTTTCCATCATGATCTCCTTGACTGCCCAGATGTCCTGTTAGACTACTTTATATAATATTGATTGCTGTTTTAAGTGTACGATGATAATGAGCACTATCAAAAATGTTACGCTACCGTTTATAAACCTGACTAATTGGATTGTCAAGCTAAATGATTGATATATTGATTGAAGCACATTCACTTTATGTTAGATGTGGTTCAATGGCCACTGTATAAAACAGCTACTGAAATGTGCCATTAGGTTGTAGTACATTCTCTGCCTTTCTTTCCCATTGAGAATAAAGGCAAATGTGCGTGCCAACGTAACAGTCACTCATAGCAGTTAAAAATGAATTTCTCTTTTAAATTTGTTCATTCACCCAGTGCCTACCAACTAAACCTCCATTTCATAGTTCGGTGCGCCGTGTAATTGACACTTCTCTGTTGAGTGGAGGGGTTTAGGAAATCACATCATTACTCTTCTTATATTGTCTCTTTAGGTCACCTGCTGCTAAAGTATTGTAGATATTTATAATATTTTCTAAGACTAATGCAATAATTTTAGTAAATTATTCTTTCACTTCCCCTCCTTTAACCACCACCTTATCGTGGTGGAGGGTTTTGTGTGTCCCAATGATCTTAGGAGCTCTGTTGTCCGGGGCTTTATGCCCCTGGTAGGGTCACCCAAGAAAAACTGGTCCTAGGTGAGGGATGAGACGAAGAGCAGTTCAAACCTCCTATGATGAATGAAAACTTTGGATAGCATTTTCCCTTGCCCAGACGCGGGTCACCGGGGCCCCCCTCTGGAGTCAGGCCTGGAGGTGGGGCTCAATGGCGAGCGCCTGGTGGCCGGGCCTGCACCCATGGGGCTTGGCCGGGCACAGCCCGAAGAGTCAACGTGGGTCCCCCTTCCCATGGGTTCACCACCTATGAGAGGGGCCAAGGAGGTCGGGTGCAGTGTGAGTTGGGTGGTGGCCGAAGGCGGGGACCTTGGTGGTCCAATCCTCGGCTACAGAAGCTGGCTCTTGGGACGTGGAATGTCACCTCTCTGAAGGGGAAGGAGCCTGAGCTAGTGCGCAAGGTTGAGAGGTTCCGGCTAGATATAGTCGGACTCACCTCGACGCACAGCTTGGACTCTGGAACCAATCTCCTTGAGAGGGGCTGGACTCTCTGCCACTATGGAGTTGCCCCCGGTGAGAGGTGCCGAGCGGGTGTGGGTATACTTATTGCTCCCCGACTTGGAGCCTGTTCATTGGGGTTTACCCCGGTAGACGAGAGGTTAGCCTCCCTCTGCCTTCGGGTGGGGGGACGGGTCCTAACTGTTGTTTGTGCGTATGCACCGAACAGCAGTTCAGAGTACCCACCCTTTTTGGAGTCCCTGGAGGGGGTGCTAGAGGGAATACCTTCTGGGGACTCCCTCGTTCTGCTGGGAGACTTCAATGCTCACGTGGGCAATGACAGTGAGACCTGGAAGGGCGTGATTGGGAGGAATGGCCCCCCCCGATCTGAACCCAAGCGGTGTTTTGTTACTGGACTTCTGTGCTCGTCACGGATTGTCCATAATGAACACCATGTTCAAGCATAGGGGTGTTCATATGTGCACTTGGCACCAGGACACCCTAGACCTCAGTTCGATGATTGACTTTGTGGTCGTGTCATCGGACTTGCGGCCACATGTCTTGGACACTCAGGTGAAGAGAGGGGCGGAGCTGTCAACTGTCACCACCTGGTGGTGAGTTGGCTTCGATGGTGGGGGAGGATGCCGGTCAGGCCTGATAGGCCCAAACGTGTTGTGAGGGTCTGCTGGGAACGTCTGGCAGAGGCCCCTGTCAGAAGTAGCTTCAACTCCCACCTCTGGCTGAACTTCGACCACATCCCGAGGGAGGTGGGGGACATTGAGTCCGATTGGCTCTATTGTTGATGCAGCTGACCGGAGCTGTGGCCGTAAGGTGGTCGGTGCCTGTCGTGGCGGCAATCCCCAAACCCGCTGGTGGACACCGGCGGTGAGGGATGCCGTCAAGCTGAAGAAGGAGTCTTACAGAACCCTTTTGTCCTCTGGGACTCTGGAGGCAGCTGATAGGTACCGGCAGGCCAAGCGGAATGCGGCTTTGGTGGTTGCTGAGGCAAAAACTCGGGCGTGGGAGGAGTTTGGGGAGGCCATGGAGAACGACTTTCGGACGGCTTCGAGGAGATTCTGGTCCACCGTCCGGCGTCTCGGGGGGGTAAGCAGTGCAGTGTCAACACTGTATATAGTGGTGATAGTGCGCTGCTGACCTCGACTTGGGATGTTGTGGGTCGGTGGGGGGAGTACTTCGAAGACCTCCACAATCCCACTAACATGCCTTCCAATGAGGAAGCAGAGCCTGGGGACTCGGAGGTGGGCTCTCCCATCTCTGGGACAGAGGTCACCGAGGTGGTCAAAAAACTCCTTTGTGGCGGGGCCCCGGGGGTGGATGAGATACGCCTGGAGTTCCTCAAGGCTCTGGATGTTGTAGGACTGTCTTGGTTGACACGCCTCTGCAACATCGCATAGGCATCAGGGACAGTGCCTCTGGATTGGCAGACCGGGGTGGTGGTCCCCCTGTTTAAGAAAGGAGACCATATGGTGTGTTCCAACTACAGAGGGATCACGCTCCTCAGCCTCCCTGGAAAAGTCTATTCAGGGGTCCTGGAGAGGAGGGTCCGTCGGATAGTCGAGCCTCGGATTCAGGAGGAACAGTGTGGTTTTCGTCCTGGTCGCGGAACAGTGGACCAGCTCTACACCCTTAGCAGGGTCCTGGAGGGTGCATGGGAGTTTGCCCAACCAGTCTACATGTGTTTTGTGGACTTGGAAAAGGCATTCGACCGTGCCCTTCAGGGAATCCTGTGGGGGGTACTACGAGAGTATGGGGTACCGGACCCCCTGATAAGGGCTGTTCGGTCCCTGTACGATCGGTGCCAGAGCTTGGTCCGCATTGCCGGCAGTAAGTCGAACCCGTTTCCAGTGAGAGTTGGACTCCGCCAGGGCTGCCCTTTGTCACCAATTCTGTTCATAACTTTTATGGACAGAATTTCTAGGCGCAGCCAGGGTGTTGAGGGGGTCCGGTTTGGTGGGCTCAGGATTGGGTCACTGCTTTTTGCAGATGATGTTGTCCTGTTTGCTTCATCAGGCCGTGATCTTCAGCTCTCTCTGGATCGGTTCGCAGCCGAGTGTGAAGCGGCTGGGATGGGAATCAGCACCTCCAAATCCGAGACCATGGTCCTCAGCCAGAAAAGGGTGGAGTGCCCTCTCAGGGTTGGTAGCGAGATCCTGCCCCAAGTGGAGGAGTTCAAGTATCTCGGGGTCCTGTTCACGAGTGAGGGAAGAATGGAGCGTGAAATCGACAGGCAGATCGGTGCGGCATCCGCAGTGATGCGGGCTCTGCATTGGTCTGTCGTGGTGAAAAAGGAGCTGAGCCATAAGGCAAAGCTCTCAATTTACCGGTCGATCTATGTTCCTACCCTCACCTATGGTCATGAGCTATGGGTAGTGACCGAAAGAACGAGATCGCGAATACAAGCGGCTGAAATGAGTTTCCTCCGCAGGGTGTCTGGGCTTTCCCTTAAAGATAGGGTGAGAAGCTCAGTCATCCGGGAGGGGCTCAGAGTAGAGCTGCTGCTCCTCCGCATCGAGAGGAGTCAGATGAGGTGGCTCGGGCATCTGATCAGGATGCCTCCTGGACGCCTCCATGGTGAGGTGTTCCGGGCACGTCTAACCGGGAGGAGGCCCCGGGGAAGACCCAGGACACGCTGGAGGGACTATGTCTCTCGACTGGCCTGGGAACGCCTCGGGATTCTCCCGGAAGAGCTAGAAGAAGTGGCCGGGGAGAGGGAAGTCTGGGCATCTCTACTCAAGCTGCTGCCCCCGCGACCCGACCTCGGATAAGCGGAAGAGAATGGATGGATGGATGGATATTCTTTCACTTTCAAGACCCACAATACAAGATTATGAGAAGCCAGATGTTATCCTGGTAGCATCCGGGAGCAAGGCAGGAACCAACTCTAAGTAGAAAATCAGGGAAAACACAAACACGCACACACATATAAGCGTACGAAGAACCTCCTCAACAATGGAGTACTCATAGAAAAATCCGGAAGGATGCATTGAGATGTCTAAACTCTTCAGAGACATTGTCAAGACTAGAAACTGAACGTAGGTCTGAGGATCATGGAGAGAACGGCACTATCCATTGTACCACCCAGTACTTGTCCTAATGATATTCATTTGTTAGTTTGCCTTATGCTATAAACTTTAGCAGTCTTGAACTAGATTAACTGCACAACTACAGTACTCACATACTGTATGTGTTTAAGGATAGATAGATAGATAGATAGATAGATAGATAGATAGATAGATAGATAGATAGATAGATAGATAGATAGATAGATAGATAGATAGATAGTACTTTATTTGTCCTATCTATCTATCTATCTATCTATCTATCTATCTATCTATCTATCTATCTATCTATCTATCTATCTATCTATCTATCTATCTAAGAGAGAAATTTAGCTTTTTACAGAAGCTCAAGAAATATTACATCAAACAACCAAAAACAACTCTCCTCAAATACGCCCACAAGTATAAAAAAAAAAAAAGTAACAAACGCTGTGATTTTTCTAATAATAAGACCGCAGCCACAGTGAGGCTTTACGCAGGCATATTGCTGTTGGTATGAAGGAGTTCCAGTAGTGTTTCTTTATACATTATTACTGAATAATAGTTTGACACAAAAACAACTCATTGCTGGGGTGTCACAGATATGATGTGCAGCAATGTTCATAATGACCATTAGTTTTGTTTTCTTTGTCTCCTCCACTACTACCTCCAGGACGTACAGAGTGCATCCCAAAACTGACATGCCTCCTTAATCAGCTTGTTGATTTGGTTGGCTTCTCTTGTAGTGGTGTCATTGGCCCAGCACACCAACTGCAGAGTTGTAAAACTGTTAAAATGTCATTTTGTCTCCAAATAAAAAAATGTCTTCTCTGTATTTTGTGTGTACTGTATTTTAAAATTACCTTTCATCTTGTAAATCTGTGAAGCATTCTGACCTTTTCACTGAAAAAAGCACTGTTTAAGAATAAATTAAATATTGAATTCAAACTTCAGAAAATAAGTAAGATGGGCCATATCATTATATAGTCCAAACCTTTTCTGTGAATTTGGATCTGGAAAACATTACTTATGTATTTATTTAAATTGGATTGCGTATATATTTAATTTAAATGTTTAAGGTAATATACTGTATTTAATATCATTGTTAGAAGCTGGCAATGTCAGAGTTGTGTTATGGAATAAGGCTCTGTCTAAAGTATTGGGCCTACAGGGCAGATGAGTTGTCCATCCAAGGAGCAGGACTTCACCTCAAAGAGAAGATGCTGAGCTCACAAAGAGGAACAGCTGAGAGTGGGCATACGGTTGGCTGTTCCAGACCAGAAGAGCTGGTCATGAATTGGCTCACTTCTCCTTCTTATTTATTATGTAGCGGCGTGTTGTGTAAGTGTTTTATACTCTACAGCACCTGTCCTTATATGCGAGAAGTCACTAGAGGGCAGCGTCTGGTTAGGAAGTACAACGTGCCCAGAGGCCATAAGTGAGTACTGTGAAGTATGGGCTTTCTAGGGCAAATCCTGATGTAGAAGTGATGTCATTGCAGGCTGTAGGTATCTGTATGTTTATTAGAGCTATTTTATGTTGGAAAAAGTGCATAAAAATAAAAAGATTAAAAGGATACACTTATACAAATGATTTAAGCCATTACATAATTTTACTTCTTGCATGGTTTTGTGGTTTGTAAAAACTGCTGTTGAAATAAAATGCTGGCAAAGTTCCTTGGGAAACTTGAAAAAATTCATTTCATTTTTAATACTTAATGAACATTTAACAATTAATGAACATGGATGTTGGAAAGTTTAACCATTTATTCATTTTCAAACCCACATTTCCAATACAGTGTTAAAGTCTGTCTTTTTTTTAATTGAACACCGGTACCAGCTTGGAAGGGGAATAAAGTGATTAACAATAAATTAAATAATTTTTTTTTTTTTTACAAAAAGATTCAATGAGAATCCCAACAACTGTTTTGTGTAAAATTACATTCCCAGAAGAAGTGCAAAGGTTATATGCCCTAAAGGATGCAATGTTTTAATGGTGTTTGGAAGGGTAGGATTCTGAGGGAGCTTTTCATTGCATAGTGTCTATGAATTAATTTAAATAATACTTCCATTTGTTAATTGTTTAGTCAGTAAATACTTTTTTTTGTTTCCTCAGTATTTTCTCAGTATATCCATCCCAAAGAGTAATCCCAACATTCCTGTGAAACAATCATTGAATTTTTCTTTTTCCTGAGCAGCGTGACAGAAATCGTCCGTTTCCCACATTTGAATCAAATAGAAGAAGGATGGGGGGTTGGGGTTTACTATTGAATTCTGTCTACATACTGTGGATCAGATAATATTCACACCCTCTCTCTTTCTGCATGTTTTATTGTGTTGCACATTTAATTTTAAATATCTTCAGTTTACACTCAATAACCCATAATGACAAAGCGAAAACATATTTTAGAAAAGTCTGCAAATTTAGTACAAAATACAGACTGAAATCTTTCATTCATGTAAGTATTCAGACCTTTTAATTCAGTATTTACTCCATGCCTGGATTTTGCATGTTCTCCCCATGTCTGTATGGATTTTCTTCAGGTGCTTCAGTTTCTTCCCACAGTCCAAAGACATGCAGGTTAGGTGAACTGGTGATCCTAAATTAGGATGTATGTGGATGTGTGTGTGCATTCACCCTGCGATGGACTGGCACCCTCTTCAAGGGTTCTTCCTGCCTTGCATCCCATGCTAGCTGGGATAGGCTCCAGCAGACACCCACAACCCTGTTCAGGACTCAGTGGGGTAGACAAAGACTGACTGACTAATTCAGTATTTTGTAAAAACCCCTTGGGCAGCAATTACAGCACTGAGTCTTCTCGGGAAAGTTTCAACAAGCTTTGCACACTTGGATTTGGACAGTTTACCCCATTAATCCTGACAGATCCTCTCAAGTCCCGTTAAATTGGATGGGAAGTGTCTACAAATTGCCATCTCTGTGTCCCTCCACAGATGTTCTATAGAGTTTAGAGTCTGGGCTTTGGCTGTTCCACTCAGGACGAGTCACAATACTGGTTCAAAGCCACTCCATTGTTGTCTTGTGTGTATGCTTTGGGTCATTGTGATACCGAAAGGTGATTCGTCACCCCAGTCTGAGGTCACGTGCACTCTGGTGCAGGTTTCCTTCAAGGACATCTCTGTGTTTGGCTGCATTCATCCTTTCCTCAAATCTGCCCTGACTCCCTGTCCCTGATGCTGAGAAGCACCCCCATAGTATGATGCTTCCACCATCATACTTTACCATTTAGATGACATTAGGTAGGTAATAAGCACTGCTTGGTCTTCACCATGGTCTCAGAGTCCTTGAAATGCCATCATATGCCTTTTACTCAAGAGTGGTCTCTGCCCAGGTAATCTACCATAAATGCGTAATTGATGGAGTGCTGCTTAAATTGTCATCCATGCAGAGGGCTTTTGAAGCTCTGTTAGAAAGACCATTGGATTCTTAGGCACTGTCCTTCTTGCTCAGTTACTCAGTTTGTCCAGACGGCCAACTCTAAGAAAAGTCCTGGTGGTTCTAAACATCTTTCATCCCACAATTTTGGAGGCCACTGTGCTCCTGAGAACACTCAAAGATTTAGAAATGGTTTCATACCCTTGCCCTGATCTTGGAGGTCTATGCAGAGTTCCTTGGACTTCACGGCTTGGGAATTGTGGGACTTTATATGCACATGTGCACTAAATGGTGTCCTAACAATTCATTTTTCCACAGCTGGACTCCAATCAAATTCTAGATGTGTCTGAAAGATAATTAAAGCAATCACAATTTGGAGTGCAACAGCCAAGGGTCTGAATATTTCTATAAATGAGAGATTTCAGTTTTTCATTTCTAACAAATTTGTATACCTTTCTGAAAACATATTTACACTTTGTCATTAAGGGTTATTGAGTGGAAATTGATGGGCAAAAATGGCAAAATTATCCATTTAAAATTAAGCATTCGACACAAGAAAGTGTGCAGAATGTAATGGAGTTTGAATACTTGCTGAATTAATGATAGTTCTAAAATATATTACATCTTAATTATGATTAATTACAGTGCTTAATTTTCATATGCCATATGTTAATTTTAATTAATTATATCTTCTCAAATAACAATGATCTCATAAGGAATGCCTTCAGAGAGAAAGGAGAACTTGGTGGGAATCACTGGAGTCTTATGAAACCAGCAACATCAAGTTCAGAGCTGCCGAGACTCAAATCTTTCCCTGCAATATTGTATTATGAGAACCCTGAGCCTTACATGGTGATAACAGTTCAAAATAGCTAAACAAACATCCCCCTGCATGTAAAACCTGGTCAAAAATGAAAACATTAACAAACCAATTGTAAAAAAAGAAAATCTGGTTTTATCAAGCACTCCTCACTGAGTTCAAAATCAGGGCACTGCCACAATTTCACAAGCAAAATAAAACTGCAAATTAATTTATATACAAGTCAAATCCCATTATAGAAAATATTGAAATAATGAAATGTTCAGAATAGCAAATACTTTTGTTGGCCCGGAAAAGTATTCATATACAATCATGTTTAACGGATTTCATTATAGCAAAATAAAAATGTCAGCATAACGAACATTTTTTTTGACCAAAAATTGCCACCAAAGATAATAATGTGATATAAAAACTACTTAATGCCATGCCTATACTTTCACCGAGTCTCAGGAACCCTGCAATAGGATGTCTCTTTCTTGTTAAACCAAAAGGAAATGACAATCTTTTGCAAAATTTCTGAGTGAGGCTTGGTGAGAGTGTAGGCACGACATCATATGGGTATTGCCAAATTCTGAGTCAGTGCTTCACCGAGCGTCCATGTGAGTAATTGGGTTGTGTCGGATACTGTACTGTTTGAGTTTCATAGTGTGGTATAAATTTAACATCTTATTAAAGAAAGAAACATCCTCTAACAGGACAAAATCAGTTACCAAAACAGAGAAAAGCTGTTCATGGTATCTTATAATTACTCCTCGCAAAATGCCTTAGCGTTCTTCAAAAGCAGCCTATTACAGCATGGTCAGAATGATCAGAGAAACAAAGAATAGAGGTTAATTTAATAAACTATTGAATTTACATACAGAGTCAATCAATGCATACATTTACTCTGGTTGATTAGTTGTTTTACACCCAAACAATCTTTATAAAATACAAGTCTATTATATTATATTCTATATATATTCTGGTTGTTCTTATACCTTTGAGTTGAGCTACCACAATTGAAATTTCTGTGCAAATAACAACTTCCCATTCTGGTTGTTTACAGGACATCTGCTGATTTCTTACAATACAATACAATACAATTTATTTTTGTATAGCCCAAAATCACACAAGAAGTGTCGCAATGGGCTTTAACAGGACCTGCCTCTTAACAGCCCCCCAGCCTTGACTCTCTAAGAAGACAAGGAAAAACTCCCAAAAGACCCTTGTAGGGAAAAAATGGAAGGAACCTTGAGAAAGGCAGTTCAAAAAGAGACCCCTTTCCAGGTAGATTGGGCGTGCAGTGGGTGTCAAAAAGAAGGGGGTCAATACAATACAAATTCTTAGTCATCTCATCTCTTGTTTACTTGACCTTTATCTGGTTTCCTGATATGCCTGTAGTACTAGGGTGTTGTACCATGTTAGCCATTATGAATGTAGAGAAAAGCCAAGCAAAATGACACCTTTTATTGGCTAACTAGAAAGATTACAATATGCAAGCTTTCGAGGCAACTCAGGCCCCTTCTTCAGGCAAGATGTAATCAATCTGATATGCCTGCAAAGGTTTCTAACATTTATTAACCCTTTATGCTCTTTCTTTAAGATGAAATGTATGATATCCTAAATTATTCTTCCACATTAGTGCTTCTCAATGTTTTCTTTGCAATGAACAAAAAAAGTGAGGAATGGCATCAGTTTACGGTAAAAAAATGACATCTAATGTCTCATTTTCTTTCTGTATTCATACCTGTATTTCTATAAAATAAAGTGAGATCTAACGTCTCATTTTCAAACAAAATATTTTTTGCAGTTTAAGAAATACTGTTTTCTTATACAGCATTGTCAAGCCTGGGTAACAGAGTTGAACCAGGAAGGTTTCCAAGGAAAATCCAGGTACTTTATTACTGTATAGAGAAGGCAGGTACAGTCTCAAGACTTCATTCAAAATAGGAGCTATTACTTCAGTACTCAAGCACATTAGTAGTTAGGAGCCGTGACAAGGGGTCAATCATCATGCTCCCATGTTCAGATTAGTAAAACACCAGTGGCACAGAATCACCACTGTGGCGGACCAGGAGAGTGCAAGAAGAGCAGGTCAAAGCCTGATGTTAAATGTTCCAAACATTGTGCGGCAAGCAGGTTACGAGGTAAGCCTGATCCTGCAGAGGACAACCAACTACTTTGCTCTTGGCTTACTGTTTACCAGAAGCAGAGCAGCTACAGAGCTCTCCTTTTCCCCATATTTGTTATAATGAAATTTCCATTATAACAAAATATTTTCATGGTCTCATCAATTTCGTTACATTGGGATTTCACCTGTATAATGTACAGTATATTCACTATATATACTGCATGTGTACACACAGGTGCTGTATTGTCAACCCCCAGCACTTAGGGGATGTTTTCAGGGCTCCTCTGATGCTGTCATGCATACTCCAGACTGAGAGAGGGCGCACTGATGTCATCTGCTCTCCAAATCCAGGAGTCCCGACTCTTCTGCCTCAACCAATATTTAAGTACTTGCCAACCCTGAAGTAGGCATTTAGTAGAGAACCTGCAATTGAGAGAGAGAGAGAGAGACACACACACACAAAACTCCTCCGCAGAAGTGATCCTACTGAAGGTGGACACTGAAGGTCCACCCTTATTGCTCCTTTTTTCTGCTTCATATGACTTTTTTCTTTTAAGTGGCATGTGTTGTGGAGACTCCAAAACAATTTATCTTTATACTTCTGTATTACTGTACATTTAACATTACAGGGTTAAAGAAGTAATAGTATAGCATTGCCTGTGTTAGAGCAGAAGTAGCTGTAGATGTAAGTGAATTGTGAGCTTGGATTTCTTAAGAATTCCGTAATCATGATTTGGATGGTGAGCAGGCATATTTTATTTCTCCTTTCTTCACTAGATTTACACTATTCCATAAATATAGTTTTAAAAGATAGTTATTGCTGTATTCGATTTGTTCTCGATAAACACATGATCGCAAAAAAATTGTAATCCAATTTATCTCAGAATGTCTAGCTCAGTTTTTCATTCTTCCATATGAATTTTTTCAAGATTACGATCATCGGGGGTACCTATTTTCACACCAATAATTGTAAGGAACTAGGAATTAAGAACAGAATTGTCAACAAACAAAAGACAAAACCATGAATCACTTTGATCAGAAGTGAAGCCAAAATGGGAGATGAAAATTCAAAGTTTGAGGAACAGAATGCTTTTCCAGAAACATCATTTAACAATCACTATTTATCCTCAAACGTGGACAATGAGATCTCTGTGGCATCGGCTTATAAACCTAAATCCTATGGTGTCATTCAAGATTACTTCCTGGGACACGTCCCTAGCAACAGTGGGCTGCATTTTAATAATGGGACCTCAAAATGGCAACATACAAGAAAACAAAATAGTGTCACAGTAAAATTAAGCAGAAAAAAATGGCACAAAATTTCAATTAAGGGAAAACAACCTGGAATCAAGAAAATAGCATTACTCCTTGTTTCTATTACATTTAAAATATGCATCTACCCGAAAGAAATTAGAAGCATTTCTAAAGAACAGAAAAATTAACTAGATTAAGAGAAAAAAAAAAACTGAAAGGTACAAGGGAAGAACTGGAACTTTGACTCAGAGAGCTGTTTCTCCACAGCATCAATCCTGCTGACCCCGTAGAGGATCTGTAATCATCAACCAGGTTTCCTCCACCACACTTTCTTAAAATGAAGCCTGAAAAGTTTAATTGGCAGCCTCAATGGACTCCATGTCTGAGCGACTGACAGAGAGAGACAGAGACAGAGAGAGGGAAGGTCAGGCTGAACACCGTCTGAGTGCCGGGGATTAGAGTCTCTGCTGGCAGTGCTTTCGTGCTTCAGACTTGTTAAAAGATAAACAGGAATGAGATTAGTCCCCAGACGCTTTCCTTTTAATGTATACAGCACTGTATCAGGTAATCCCCGTAAACAAGTCTTCAGCTTATCTAAGCGAGTTTTTGGCCTCTTTAAGTCAAATCTTCGCAAAGTCATGAGTTTAATATTTTTACAGATTTTTAAATTATGAAGTCAGAATTTGAAAAACACCTTGCATCTTCCTTTCTTAAGAAGCTTGTAAGTAGTTTGTAAGTTCTGTAGTGGCACTGCTGAAAATGCAAGCAATCCTACAATCTTTAATAGTTAAATATTCACACTTATTTATATTCCAGTACAATCATGATGCACTAGAGGATTTTTCGGTAAGGCCTCTCTGCCTGTCCTCGAATCTGAGCGATATTTCTTGGGTAAACTAGTGTTATCAGTCACTTGCCTCATGATTATCTGTCTATCAGCAAATACACATTCCTTGTAAATTACTGTTGGAGATCAGTGTGACAAGGAACTGAGCAGCAAGCAGAAATAAATAAGGGGAGAAGGAACAACCCTGTCGAATCCCACAGTGTAAATTACATTTTAGAGATGTTCTGTTGAGTTTAGAGTTAGGCGGTAAGAGAGGCAAGCCAGAAATCCGAAGGGGAGGGAATGTATTTTATTATGTATAATTGAAGCCCATGGTGAATAGAGAGGGGAGCTGCCTCTCCTGATGGACACAGTGTTTATTGTTGCATTAGACTGGATGGGGGCTCATAAATCTTTATAGTTTTTGGCATGTATATATTTCTTAGACTGCTTTTTTTCAGAGTTCCCTAATGCCTGTGATTCTTTCTCCTTATGCTTCAACTCAAAATAAAAAGAGCTTATCTTTCACCTAGCCAGTTAAAACAAACGAGTCATGGAAACACTTTATTAGGAGAATAATGTTATAAAAGGCGTGGCCACTAGGGGGCGCATCTGAGCCCCAAACCTCAGACACATCTTAAGCACCACAATCATGAGTTCAAATAAAGCCATTTTATTTACAATAGTACTTTTAACAAACTTCTCATTATAGGACAGCACATATTCATATTTTAAATATAATAGAAACCAGGAGTAATGTTATTTTCTTGATTATAAGTCATTTTCTCTTAATTGAAATTTTGTACCATTTTGTTTGCTTAATTTTTCTGAGACACCATTTTGCTGTCGTGTATGTTGCCATTTTGAGGTCCCGTTATTAAAATGCAGCCCATTATTGCTAGGGACACAGCACAGCACAATGCACATAGAACAGAATATAATATAATATAGTCCTTGCTTTTCCACTCCTTCCACTCCTCTCCATCCCTGGCAAGTGTTGTCATCCTCATCCCGACTCTAACTGCATTATTGAGGTGGCCCTTTTTATGCTGGAGGAGTACTTCCAGTGCCACAGCATTGCATGGTGGGAGCCCCTCAAATGAGGGCTAGTTTTTCCCTACAGTCCACCCCTAGCAGCACCAACAGTACCAACAGGGCTGTTCAATGGAAAACAGTTCCCAGCATACCCTGTGGGTATATGCACACTATAAGTGCACAAGTCCAGGAGCCCTGCCATCTAGCATACCGGGGCAGTGTACACACTTGGATGGCTGTCTCCCCGGCATTCACCCATTTTATAGTCCTGTCTGGAAACAGGAATGCCATCCATCCCAGCCAGGACCTCAGTCCAATGCCACCTCCTATTATAGTGGATAAATTGTGTGTTTCGTTGTGACTCTTGTAATTGCAGTTTGTTTTATTGCAGTATAATGTTCTCTCTATTTAAATACAGCATATGTCTACCTTTCTTACATTCTCACATAGATATGAAAGAAGTATATATCTATCTTTTTAATAATGAGGTTTAAATGTTGGTCAGTGTGACATAGGGGTTATGTTGTTGTGCCATAAGCAACAAGGCTGTTAGTTTAACCCTTAAACCGCCGGAACCGGCTATAGTCGGTTCTCAGTGCAATTTGCCAGCAACCTGGGGCCGATTATATTCGGCGACATACACTCATTGAACTCCCCAACCGGCTAAAGTTCTTTCCCAGTGCAATTTGCCAGCACGCTGGAGCTGAGTATATTCGGCGACGTAAATTCATTGAACGCTTTTTATCTCATTCTTTCTGGCAGATCCTCTCAAGTTACATTAGATTGGATGAGAAATTTCTGTAAACTACTATCTTCAGGTCTCTCCAGAGATGTTCTATAGGATTTAAGTGTGGACTTTGGCTGACCCACACAAGGATATTCATAGACATCCCAAAGCTGTGTTACTCAAGGACAATCAGAGAATTGTCCCAAAGTCATTCTAGTGTTGTCTTGGCTTTGTGTCTCAAGTCATTCTCATGCTGAAAGGTGAACTGTCACCCCAGTCTGAGGCCTCATGCACTCTGGAGCAGGTTTTCTTCATAGATCTCTCTAGATTTTTCTGCAATTATCCTTCCCTAATTTCAGACCATTCTACTGTCCCAGCTTCTGAAAAGCATCCCCACAGCATGATGCTTACACTACTGTACCATGCTTCACTGTAGCAATGCAATTAGGTGGTGAACAGTGTCTGGTCTTTGTCAGGCATAGTGCTTGGAGTTCTGCTTAAAGAGTTCAATTTTTGTCTCACCGGACCAGAAAAACTCTTCCTCATGCTTTTTTGCTTTACACTGACATATGCCTTTTACTCAAGAGTGGCTTCTTTCGTACCAATCTACCATAAAAACAAGACTGATGAAGTGCTGCTAAGGTGGTCTTCCTTTCGAAAGATTCTCCCATCTCAGCGGATGACTTCTGGAGCTCTGTTACCATGACTATTGGGCTTTTAGCCACCTCACTGACCAAAGCCCTTCTTACCAAGTGACATGGTGTATACAGATGGTCAACTCTAGGAAGAGACTTAGTGGTTCCAGACTTCTTTCGTTTCCCAATTATTGAGGCCATGGTGCACCTGAGAACACTTAAAGCTTTAGATATGGTTTTACACCCTTGCCTGATCTATGCCTCATCACAGAGATCTATGCAGAGTCCCCTGGAGTTCATGGTTTGGTTTTTGTCCAAACAAGAAGTCTAAATAATGGCACCTCATGGACCCTGGTTTGTGCCTTTCTAAACAATGTTCTATCAATGCACTTTTCCGGTGGTGGACTCTGATCAAGTTCAGGCCACATCTCAAGTTAGAGAGTTAAGCCAAACAGGAGAAACCTGGTCACAATTTGGAGTGCCACAACAAAGGGTCTGACTACTTAAATAAATGAGGGATTCCAGTTTTTGATTTTTAATAAATGTACAAACCTTTCTGAAAACACATTTTCACTTTGTCATTATGGATTATTAAGTGTAGATTGATGAGCATAAATGGCACTTTTATCCATTATAACTAAATCTACAACACAATAAAGTATGCAGAAAGTGACCAGGTCTGAATAATTTATGAATCCATTGTATTTTGTTCCAGTCTCCTTTGTGACACTTTTTCTGAATTTTATAACATAACATACAGTTGTGCTTGAAAGTTTCTGAACCCTTTAGAATGTTCTATATTTCTGCATAAATATGACCTAAAACATCATCAGATTTTCACTCAAGTCCTAAAAGTAGATAAAGAGAAACCAGTTAAACAAATGAGACAAAATATTATACTTGGTCATTTATTAAGGAAAATGATCAAATATTACATATTTGTGAGTGGCAAAAGTATGTGAACCTTTGCTTTCAGTGTCTGGTGTGACCCCCCTTTGCAGCAATAACTGCAACTAAACATTTCCGGTAACTGTGGCTTGGAGGAATTTTAGCCCATTCCTCCGTACAGAACAGCTTCAACTCTGGGATGTTGGTGGGTTTCCTCACATTAACTGCTCGCTTCAGGTCCTTCCACAACATTTCGATTGGATTAAGGTCAGGACTTTGACTTGGCCATTCCAAAACATTAACTTTATTCTTCCTTAACCATTCTTTGGTAGAACGACTTGTGTGCTTAGGGTCGTTGTCTTGCTGCATAGCCCACCTTCTCTTGAGATTCAGTTCATGGATAGATGTCCTGACATTTTCCTTTAGAATTCTCTGATATAATTCATAATTCATTGTTCCATCAATGAAGGCAAGCCGTCCTGGCCCAGATGCAGCAAAACAGGCCCAAACCATGACACTACCACCACCATGTTTCACAAATGGATAAGGTTCTTATGCTGGAATGCAGTGTTTTCCTTTCTCCAAACATAATGCTTTTCATTTAAACCAAAAAGTTCTATTTTGGTCTCCTCCGTCTACAAAACATTCTTCCAATAGCCTTCTGGTTTGTCCACGTGATCTTTAGCAAACTGCAGACAAGCAGCAATGTTTTTTTTGGAGAGCGGTGTCTTTTTCCTTGCAACCCTGCCATGCACACAACACCATTGTTGTTCAGTGTTCTCCTGATGGTGGACTCATGAACATGAACATTAGCCAATGTGAGAGGGGCCTTCAGTTGCTTAGAAGTTACCCTGGGGTCCTTTGTGACCTCGCTGACTATTACACGCCTTGCTCTTGGAGTGATCTTTGTTGGTTGACCACTCCTGGGGAGGGTAACAATGGTCTTGAATTTCCTCCATTTGTACACAATCTGTCTGACTGTGGATTGGTGGAGTCCAAACTCTTTAGAGATGGTTTTGCAACCTTTTCCAGACTGATGAGCATCAACAACTCTTTTTCTGAGGTCCTCTGAAATCTCCTTTGTTCGTGCCATGGTACACTTCCACAAACATGTGTTGTGAAGAGCAGACTTTGATAGATCCCTGTTCTTTAAATAACACAGGGTGCCCACTCACACCTGATTTTCATCCCATTGATTGAATACACCTGACTCCAATTTCACCTTCAAACTAACTGCTAATCCTAGAGGTTCACATACTTTTGCCACTCACAAATATGTAATATTCGATCATTTTCCTCAATAAATAATTGACCATGTATAGTATTTTTGTCTCTTTTGTTTAACTGGTTTCTCTTTATCTACTTTTAGGACTTGAGTGTAAATCTGCTGATGTTTTAGGTCATATTTATGCAGAAATACAGAACATTCTAAAGGGTTCGCAAACTTTCAAGCACAACTGTAGGATGACATTCTTAAACCCGCTTAATGAAAGTGAGGAGCGTGGGTTACTTGACCTTTTCCCATTATATTGGGGAGTGTCATAAGAACATAAGAAATCTGACAAATAAGAGAAGTCCATTCAGTAAATCAAGCTTGATTGTTTAGCTAATAGCTAAGCTGTCCCAATATCTCATCCAAATTCTTGTTAAAAGTTGTCAAGGCTTCTGCTGCAACTCCATGTCTTGGTAGTTTGTTCCAGAGTCCCACAACTCTTTGCATAAAGAAGTACTTCCTGGCTTCGGTTTTAAATGGACTTCCTCTTATTTTCCACTAATGTCAGTCCAATTCAGGGACCATTGAAAAGAAAACATAAGCAAATCAACAATGAATTTGAGTTCAATGTGGAAAATCCTGTTTAATATCAGAAGTGTGAAGGTGTTTAGTCAAATAACAACCTCAAAACAACACCAGTGTAGCTTCAGCAGTAATCCCCTTAGGTGATTGGGTCACAGCCAAATGGGCATCTCCTGATGTTTAGGAGTTAGTGGGCTGAAGAGGCAGGTGGATGAGTGACATCCATGTCATGGATTCTTTTCTTTAATTGGATATTTTCTTTATGGGTTAATGGGGATGGACCAGTTATTGTGGCCAAAAACGGGACTTGAGATGTGAGGCATCAATGCTAACCATTATGACACTTTGCCTACCTAAGATAAAAATACACACTATCCCACAATGCTCCTAGTCCTCTACTTTTCTCTGTGTCTCCTGAGCTCTTATCACTATGATTAACTAATATCCAAAAGAGCCTATTATGCAAGGGATAAGTATTATATACTCAAGGGGGCTGTCACTACCCAATCTGTGCTATATAGTGTCAAGCATAATCCATCAGTGAAGACACACCGTACAATGAATCAAAGCAGAACATCAAAGTATTTTTATATTTTCATTATGCTGAGCTAATATACCTCTCAAATTGTGTATCCACATGACCAGTTCTTAGATCTGGCTGTTCCATGAAGTGTACTGTTGAGTGAAGATTTTTTTTAAAAAATGTAGTGAAATACATATAATATGTTTTTGTTGAAATACATGTTGTGACAGTAGGGGGCGCTGTCGCACCTCCAAACCCGCAGACAATACATCCAAACGCCAGGTAAAATTCCCAATAATTCATTTATTGTAACAAAAATGTGCACAAAGCACCACTACTCCCACAATACACAATAATAATCAATAAATCAATACAATACTCAAATCCTCCACTCCACCCAGCAGCTCTGTTGCACTTCCTCCCAACTCCGGCTTGGTCTGCTGGGTTTCTCATAGTCTTTTTTATAGTCGTCGACCCGGAAGTGCTTCTTTCCTTCAGTCCATGTGATTCCATAGCACTTCCGGGTCAGATGAAAACTCTTCTTTTCTTCAGCCCAGAAGTACTTCATTTCTTCCGTCCCCGTGACGAGGTAGTACTTCCGGGCTATAATAGAAACACTCATGCCTCCCTGCAGCGTCCCCTGGTGGCCCCCACGGTATCCAGCAGGGCTGTGAAGCTGAACTCCATTGTCCATGATGCCCTGCGGGAATGCGGGGCACCTCCATGTTGTAGGGAGGACTCCATCTAGCAGCCTGGGAGTGTTGGCTGAGATAAACAGCCGGCCATCCCTCATAATGTATATAATTTGCATGTACCATTATTTTCCTGAAGCTTGCTTAAATATGCATAGCAAGCCAGTTAGAGGTGAATATGAAACTTGTCTGCAAGAGGCCAACGCAGTTTTTCATGCATCACCACAAAAACAACTGAAATGACAGCTGGCAGAGAAAAATGTTAGTTTTTTTCTTTCTTTTGGATTCAATGGGGAATTGAAGGCATTGTGAAAGGGAACTGTTGTGGCTAAATGCAGCAGTGGACGAGTTGCCGGAGAATTAGGCGTAACCTTTGGGCAAGAGGAATATTAGTAGTTGTTTAATGTTATGTTTACGTGGCTGACCTCCGGGCAGATAAAAATTGGTGAGCTTAACTTTAGTGATCTTTGTGGGTTTTTCCCCAAAATTGTCAAATTAATTTCTACAAAAGATAACATCAAAGTTTATTGTGGATTACTTCTCATTAAAATAAGGACAGTATCTGAATAAGAGCATTTATCACTGTGTTTACAAATGCCTTATACTGTACATGTAACACATTTGTGTCTATAAATATTTATTGAAGTAATAACTATGTTTATTTGTGTTCCCTGTGCTCTTTTCCTACACATCATTACTATCACTATTTTCAGATTATCACTCAGAGAGGACAGGCTGGTGCAGGAGGGATTATTGTATAGCCTGAAGAAAGACATTCCAAGAGCAACGAGGATTTCAATAATTTAAAAGAAACTTCAGGGAGCAAATCTGGCTGGAGTACTGATCAGGTAGTGAAATCGCACTTATTAGTATATGCTATAAATTATTCACACATGCATGAAGCAAACCTTAAAGTATGAGGCGACGTATGCTTACAGCACACATTTGTGAACTTTTGATGCAAGTCAGGCAGGTAGCACAGATCGGGTAGTGACATTCCCATCCAATATTATCCGCTACACCTTGGTAATGTTACACTGCCCTTGCAAGGCATCATGGAGCACATGGGAAAACAAATTGTATAAGCTAGGCTCACCGTGAATTTTCAGGAAAAAATTCAGTGAACACCGGTGAAGCCAGAAAATTTCTTTGTGAAAAATGCTTTGTCAAATGTCACCGATCAACAGTAGCAGCAACTGTCCATGACTCTGTAAAATTATATAATTAAAGTCTATGAGTGAAAATCGCTGGAAAAGTCATGGAGTGTGTTGGGTGATTAAGCAGACAGCCATGTTTATTTACACTATCCCAGTTTATAGATGATCATTATTTCAGATGTGCGGGTTTAGGCTGTAAAAAATAACCAAACTAGCTAGAGTAAATCTGATGTGGCAACAAAGAGTGCACAAACTGCCAAGAAATTGAATTTGGATCAGTAGAGGTGTAAATCAGCAACAGGCCAGCTTCTAGTTATTTGGAGCCTTATAGAAGTGTACCAATTTTAGCTCCCCTTTTCTCTCAATATCCCATTTCTCTTAGTGGATTAGGGGATCTGCTAACTCCCATGTAAGTTCTCTGTAACAATTCTTAAATAACTGTTGTTAAAATGGTTCAAAGATATTATCTGTAGCTTGCTGTTTTTGACGGATGTTTAATATCACTTTGCAGTAGGCCTTGGTTTTCCCTTAAGTATATCCCGAACGCTTTGATACCATCTAAGGTACATTTTGTTTCTTTAGAAAATTGTTACACTGAACCCACAGAGTGCTCTTGGTCAGTCCAAAACACCAAAGAAACTGGCTTAATTCAGAGAAATGTGATAAAATACTACTTAGAAAGGGAAGAATGCTTAAAATGTCTTATCGTAATTCACTTTAAAAACTATTGGAAATTTTACAATAATGAGAAAAGGCAAGGCTTTTAAAAAAGAATTGTCCATTTCCTAGTATTGTGAAGCAACTAATTAATCCTCATAAATAACGCATCTAGCCTGAGTCTATCAAGTAGTCATTTAACCCCTCTAAAAATGTCTGCCAAAGGTAAATTATGTGCTAGAAACGTGGCTGCATTCCTGCTTGTTTTTCTTCATGAGCAGAAACAATGTCCCTAAAGAGGGAAGTGTGTCTCCTCTAATGAGAAGGGCAAGTGGTCGCATAGCGCCTCGTGCAAGGTCATCTCTTACGTTCAGATTCTTGAAGAAAATAAAGAGAGAGAAGAAACTACGGAAAGCATTAAACTGTCTTCCTTTTCAGCCTTCATCTTAAGGAAGTACAGAAAAACTCCTGTAGCTACTTGTTCTCATGAATGGCTGTTTTTCTTCTTGCCAGTATTTTCTCTTCCAGTAAAGTCCGAACCCGTGACCCTCCTGTATTATGGGTGCACAAAAGGCTTTGATTGTGGATGGTGGGAAACGAGGGTCGGCGAGTCGCTCAGCATTCTCTCAAGCAGAACTGCATTGGCAAGCTTTTCTAGGGTGGCCTCCTAACCCCTGCCCCCCTCCCCCCCGGTGCCACACTCCGCACTGCTCAGTGAGCCAGCCACTGTAACATTTGAAGTTTTAAACTATTTTCTAGTTGTGAGCCTACAGCTTGTAGCATCAGAGAGGAGAGGAATTACAGAGGCGATCGGGGGCTGTGCTTGGCTGAACAATGACAGAAATTCTTTCACGCACTCTCTTAGGGAAAGAAAGGCAGCATTGATCAGTACTGTGGGCTGAGAAGTTCACAGGAGTGAGAAAAGGCAGGAAGAGGAACTGGAATAAGAACTTAAAACAGCACAGCAGCAAACATTTATACAGTATACAAAATGCAACATGACAGCTTTACAAGATTAGAAAATGAATGTTTGAGATGCTCAATCTAACATCAGTTCAAGCAGTTGTGTGTTGCGTGTCCTCATATTATATACTACATCTGATTTTTACGCCATTATCTTATCTGCCTAATAAAAACATAAAAAGTATATTCTGAAGCAGACACAAAAACAAAGCTGAAAATGTTAAAGATAGAGTGACACCTAAAAGAGAGTTAACTTGAGTATGCAATAAAATAATGGATGACCTGGTTTTGGGTGATGGAACCTCCTAACTCAGTGGTCAGAGTTATAAAGCTTGTGTACACACTAAAAGAGGCCTGAACTATGTGTACGCAACTTTCCATACAAAAGTTAGGATTTATAAAAGAAAACTTGATCTGAGAACTTGTGTATATTTATGGTGTGCCCTGCAGGATGCTCACCAGCTCCCCAACCTGACAAGGACAGATGCAAATACAAGTTCAGCATAACACACAGGCTTTTATTTTGCCATGCCATCGTTTTCCACACAGTAAGCACAGTGTAAAGCACCAATACAGCACACAGCAATGGTTTTCTCTTCTTCCTCTTCTCTCTGTCTATATCTCTCCTTCTGCCTCCACTCCTCTTCCAGCAGGCTTCATCCCTCTTCCTCCCTACTCTAGGTCCCGGAGCAGTAATAATAATAATAATTCTTTGCATTTATATAGCGCTTTTCTCACTACTCAAAGCACTCAGCAATTGCAGGTTAAGGACCTTGCTGAAGGGCCCAACAGAGCAGAGTCTCTATTGGCATTTACGGGATTCGAACCGGCAACCTTCCGATTGCCAGTTCAGATCCCTAGCCTCAGAGCCACCACTCCGCCTGGCAGGCAGCTCATTTTAAGTAACCCCTGGGTAAGACTAGAGCCCCACAAAGTAGGGCTCCCCAGTCCCCACAGCAACCCCTGGCGGCACCCACAGCACCCAAAAGGGCCGAGTCAAAGAACTCTAATTCCCATGATTCCCTGTGGGAAACCATGGTGCTGCTGCAAGCCAGGGGGACAGCCATTTATCAATCCAGGAGAGATAATGCCCTGAGCACACTATCTCCCCTGGTCCTTCCAATGCAAACTGGCTAGGTAAGGACCCTGGACATCCCACACAATGGCAACTCTAATCCATCTATGCGCAACATTTCAGAGAAACTGAGAAATGACGACACCCTTGATCAAGTAGGGCAATGTAACCAAACCAGCAAAATGACAACTCACATGCACAATAATTCAACTGTGATGTCAAGATGAGACTGACAAATGTCATGGCTTGGCGGCCTTGGTCAGCCCATGGTTCATTTAATTTGAAGCAAAGTAGCTTTGGCAGACATGATGGTACCATACTTAATGGCTGGCTTGTGGGAAAGGTAACATGCGGAACCCTCAGTTTTTCAAATGGCCTGTACTATTCATTGTAGCACCAATCATGGCATTACATGTGCTAGGTGATACTAGCTACCTGCTCAGACACTGGTGCCTCACACATTTCCCTGACACCCAGAACACAGAGGAGAGGCATTATAATGCCACTTGCACTGTTGCATGCTAAGATGTGGAGCACACCATAGGACTCCTCAAATGCATGTGGTGGTGTCTCATATATCAGGTGGGAGGCTGTCCTGCCAGCCAGTGAAGGTCTGCAGCATTGTGACTGTAGGTGTATTTCGATGATAAGCATACTTCACTCATGGTTGTTTAAGGGTGGGAACCATGAAGGTTCGAGGTGCTTTAACGTATGCACATTTAAAAGATGATTGTGATTTATAAAGGTAAACTATGTAGACATATTTGTATGCTAGTTTTTATTTATTACATTTTTTTGGCGTATGCAATTTCCATTTTTTTTGTCATTCACATACTTTCACATATGCTAAGTTTTATACATGAGACCTCTACAGTCTTCTAAAGATTCTTCCACACCTTTGGAATTTTTTCTCTTGTTATTCTTGTTGAACTGACTCTTTAATGCAAAGTGAATAATTCAGAGTGATCAAAATAATTACAAATATAAAATACAACTTACCTGATCTCATAAGTATTCACCCTTTCAGGTCAGTATGTAACAAATGCATGTTCAGCAGCCATGACAGCCTTGAATCTGCATGCACATGTCTCTATCAGCTTTGCACCTCTTGACTCTGCACTTTTTTCCATTCTACTCAGGCTCTGTCAGGCTAAATGGGGATCATGAGTGAACAGCCTTCTATCAAGTCCAGAGAAGTTATGGATTGAGACCCGGAATCTGACACAGCTATTCCATGATATTAGCACTGCTGTTTTTGAGCCATTGCTGTGTAACTTTGGCTTTATACCTGATTTCCTTGTCTTGCTGGAAAATAAATCTTCTCCAAAGCCACACACTTCTTGTAGATTGCATCAGGTTGACTACCAGGATATCAGTATATTTTTGCTACATTCATTTTACCTTGTATTCTTACAAGCTTTTGAGGACCTGCTGTGGAGAAGCATTCACACAACATAATGAAGCCACCAGCATGAGTCACGCAGGGAACTGTGTGTTTTTGAAAATGTGTATTGTTCAGACATGGCAATTAGTCTGATGGCCAGAAAATTCAATTTTGGTCTTATATAACTACCTCATCTTAGCACACGTATCCATTTTATTAAAAGTTTAAACACTTTGTGACACCCGCAGTCTAATCGTGACCACTGAACATTTAACATTAACTTATTTGCCTGATGTCTTTATCCAATGCGACTTACAAGATTTATGATACAATTGGTTACATTTCTTTTGGATTTCCAGTTGGAGCACATAGAAGGTCAAGTGACTTGCTCATGGTCACACAGTCTCAGTAGCAGGATTTGAACCCACAACCTTAGAGTTTGAAGTCCAAAGTCTTAACCACTACACCTGCCTATATGTGTCAATTCGCAGATAAGATACTTGCTGTGGGGTGTGGTATGGGGCAGGGATGGACATCAGGGGGTTTTATTCACAGCTCTGTGTAAAAAAAAAAGTATCTGAGAGGCCAATCATGCATGAAGAACACATGAGATTGAGCAATAACAGGTCTGTGATGCCATTAGATGTCCAGGGCTGCACAAATAGATCAGTGTGTATCTACCTGTTACTGAAAGGCTGGGTTTACACTTCAATGCGACACAAGGCCTGCGGACGCTACTGCTATACAAGCGTTGTACTGTTTATACTGTACAGTGATCCCTCGCTATATCGCACTTCGCCTTTCGCGGCTTCACTCTATCGCGGATTTTATATGTAAGCATATTTAAATATATATCGCGGATTTTTTGCTGGTTCGTGGATTTCTGAGGACAATGGGTCTTTTAATTTCTGGTACATGCTTCCTCAGTTGGTTTGCCCAGTTGATTTCATACAAGGGACGCTATTGGCAGATGGCTGAGAAGCTACCCAACTTACTTTTCTCTCTCTCTCTCTTGCGCTGACTTTCTCTGATCCTGACGTAGGGGGTGTGAGCAGGGGGGCTGTTCGCACACCTAGACGATACGGACGCTCGTCTAAAAATGCTGAAAGATTATCTTCACGTTGCCATCTTCTGTGCAGCTGCTTCCTGAAGCGAAATGCTGCACGGTGCTTCGCATACTTAAAAGCTCGAAGGGCAAGTATTGATTTTTGACTGTTTGTTTTTCTCTGTCTCTCTCTCTCTCTCTCTCTCTCTCTCTCTCTCTCTCTCTCTCTCTCCCTGCTCCTGACGGAGGGGGTGTGAGCTGCCGCCTTCAACAGCTTTGTACCGGCGGTGCTTTGCATACTTAAAAGCCAAACAGCCCTATTGATTTGTTTGCTTTCCTCTGTCTTTCTGACAGTCTGTGCTCCTGACGCGCACTCCTTTGAAGAGGAAGATATGTTTGCATTCTTTTAATTGTGAGACAGAACTGTCATCTCTGTCTTGTCATGGAGCACAGTTTAAACTTTTGAAAAAGAGACAAATGTTTGTTTGCAGTGTTTGAATAACGTTCCTGTCTCTCTACAACCTCCTGTGTTTCTGCGCAAATCTGTGACCCAAGCATGACAATATAAAAATAACCATATAAACATATGGTTTCTACTTCGCGGATTTTCTTATTTCGCGGGTGGCTCTGGAACGCAACCCCCGCGATGGAGGAGGGATTACTGTACTTACACGCATACTTCACATAAATCTGGAAGATTCCACCAGGTGGCAGCATGAGATATGAGAAAACGTTCGGCTTTGCTGTGTTGTGAATTGTTTGAAACATCCATTAAATTCCAAGGACACCTTACCACAATATCTCTGAAAAGGATGAATTTTTAAAGATTAGATGAGTTTAAATACTTGGGATCAGCAGTACAGAGTAACGGGGATTGTGGAAGAGAAGTGAAAAAGACAGTGCAGTCAGGGTGGAGTGGGTGGAGAAGAGTGTCAGGAGTAATTTGTGACAGACGGATATCAGCAAGAGTGAAAGAGAAGGTCTACAGGACGGTAGTGAGACCAGCTATGTTATATGGGTTTGAGATGGTGGCACTGACCAGAAAGCAGGAGACACAGCTGGAGGTGGCAGAGTTTAAGATGCTAAGATTTGCACTGGGTGTGACAAGGATGGACAGGATTAGAAATGAGTACATTAGAGGGTCAGCTCAAATTGGATGGTTGGGAGACAAAGTCAGAAGGCGAGATTGCGTTGGTTTGGACATGTGCAGAGGTGAGATGCTGGGTATATTTGGAGAAGGATGCTAAGAATAGAGCTGCCAGGGAAGAGGAAAAGAGGAAGGCCTAAGCAAAGGTTTATGGATGTGGTGAGAGAGGACATGCAGGTGATGGGTGTAACAAGATGCAAGATGCAGAGAACAGAAAGATATGGAAGGAGATGATCCGCTGTGGCAGCCCCTAACAGAAGCAGCCGAAAGAAGAAGACTCATTATTTAAATTAAGTTAATGATTTATTTGTAAAATGTAATATACATACTTTAATGCATTTCATTATGAAAGTGATATCAAGTATACATCTAAGGATTCTAAATGTGCAGAGTGTTGGAATATCATAAATTTAATGTGTACTATGTGGTGATCTATTGGTGCTTGCCGCTGCTGTCAGTTCAGAATGAAGCCCCAGATGCACGTAGCAATTAACAACTGGGTCGGTTTTAAGATGACGTTTATGACGGTCTACTTTAATGATAAAATAAACTACGAGATTAAAGTGGACATTTCGAGATTACAGCCGAAAATCTCACTTTAATCACAAAATAAACTTTTTCACTGTGTCCCTGATTTTTTTCTCTGTGGCTCAAATAGAAGATGGTATGTGAGACCTTTAAAATATACAGTACATCATTACATTGTCATTACAATATAAAAGCACCACAAATGCATTTGTATGTCAGCTTCACCACATCAAACCATTCATCAAACATCGAAACATGCGCATCGATCCTGTAGGATTTGCAAAACATCTTTCTGTCTCATGTTGATAGTAAACAGAGACTCTAATGTCATGTTTCGACTTGATCACATTGCACCCCCCCCCCCCCCACACACTTTTTGTTGGTACTGCATCTCATGCTCAGAGGACACGTCAAACGAACGATGGGAACGCGTGGCAGCCATGATGCGTGCATGTACTTGTTCTGAGCGTGAGGTATAAATCGGCCCAAATGTACGAGTAAGCCAATGAACCTTATTCCTGATGGAAACTTGGGCTTGTAATTGTTCCGCATGAACAAGGATTTCCCAGAAAGTCCCTGCCCTTTGCAAACACTGCCCATCATTACTACCAATTGGATGATCTGGTGAGGTCCTTGGTTTGTCTCTACTGCAATTCTAGGGCATCTGGTGGAGTGTCTAGAAGACAATCGAAACTTCACTATAGAGGAAATAAATGTGAACCTTCTAAAGGATCATCACTGAGCCCGTCTCCCCATGCCAGTCCTCCCCCCAACCCTGCATCCTGCCAGAAAATAACCCCATTTTTCACTTAGGATCAATACTTCAGTATCTGTGTATTCCATGTCTGCCGAATTTTTCAGGAACATAACCCCCACAGATAACAAGAATTGACAATATGCGATTTCTAAAGCCAATTGGCTGAACCAGTGATAAATTAAGCATGTTATTGGATGGGAGGTGAATACTTATGCATTCACTTATCTTGTGTTTTATATTTGTAATTAATGTAGACCACTTGGCAGAGATCTTTTTTCACTTTGACAATAGAGTTTTTATTTCTGTTGCTCAATTTAAAAAATTTCAAATTGAATCCACTATTGTTGCATAACAATAAAATGTGAAAACATTGAAGGGGGTGAGTACTTTTAAAAGCACTGTAGGCACCAACACCTCATGACCCTGAACTGTTCAAAAGTAGAATGGATGGTTGACTGGGCTTCTGACTGATAAGTTTTGCTCAGATTACTTGGTTGAGTTGATTACATTCATTAAGCACACAGCACTGGGATGTTAGATATTTTCTCTTTGATTGAGCATAGTGTACACATGGAAAGGTTTTTTTTTTGGCATATTTCAAATGGCTCTCACCTTGTGGATTTACTGTAACACTGTATACCAAAGCATGATACATGATACCATGGAAGAATACCTTTTGAAAAGTACTAATAAGCTTACAGAAGATGTATTAATATGACTGAAGGAATTTCCTACTGAGGTTTTCCTGTTTAATGTTTGATAAGGTGACAACTGAGGATTAGGTGCCCACCAGTGTCCACAGATTCAACAGCTGGGGAAGGGGCACACAAGAAATTTAATGATAGAAGCAGCAGGCCCTATCTTCATATATTATTTATCCTCGAGACACTGTTGGATTGATGTCATCAAAGTGCATATTAAATGATAAGCTCGTCACAGGACCACAGCTACTTGTAGGAAGTCACTGCTGATAAATAATTATGTGTTGGGTTTCTTTTAAATTGATGTGATATGTAAAATGTTGTCCAATTTAGAAGGGAGAATAGCAGCTTCCATTATTTCGCATGTCTGTGGTGTGCAAACAGCTCAGTCGCTGCACTGCTGTTGCCATAGAAAACCAGAATACCTCAACTGGACATGATGCAGGCCTGTCAGCAGAAATTTTCCCTCCCATTCTGGGCTAATTATGGGTTGCATTGATCACCAGAGCTATATTAAGACTAATTGATAGCACAGGAAGACATGTGTTTTAATACTCAGCCTACGCACCACGCCATTTAACGCCAGCTTTGTGGTTGTGACTCCTATCAGCCCACAGATATTTGAGGAATTTCTAGAAAAAGGAAGAGAACGCTTCAAAAAAGACTCTCACTGAGAACCACATAATGAGCCCTGTCAAACCAACCAATAATTTCTCATGAAGTTCTGCGGAGACTTCGCCACTCAACAACAACGCTATTAAAAAATGCACGCAGCTGTGAGCTTCACATACTGCTGACTCTTTCTCTGCAGTTTCTTTCTTTCTTTTCCACTTGAAATGAAAGAATGCCTGTTATTCTCCAGTTGGGAGTCATGTAAAGTCTTCTCATTGCTTTTTATATTTGTAACTGTCATGCAGTTATTTCTAGTAAGTTCTGTAACTGAATAAAGTCCAACAGCGGTTTCTCTCTGTCTTATTTCTAGCACCGGAAGAACTGAAATGTGCATCAGGCTAACAGTGAGGAAGCAATCTTGGGCTGCTTGAAATAATCCTCTCAGACTGTACGCAGGATGTGAGCAGGAGGATTAGCACAGTGGATTTGACTTTCACAGCACACCAGTTCAACATTATTAAACACGTTTTGAAGATCTGACTGGTTCAAAATATCTCACTACAAAATGGTCTGTTTTTCATTTCACACACATGGCACAGAAAACTGGATGCTAGGAATCCTGTGTCAAACTGTGCTTTTCTAGCCTCTTCTCTATGTGCCATTGGCATGAAGGGGTATGGTGACCTGATTCAGTTAACATTCATCATCATGATCTTGACCAACTGGCATTGAATCCAGCCAGACTTCATTACATAAAGCATATCCAAATACTTATTAAAATTTCAAAATTTTTTAACATTTCTAATCCATTACACGGTCAGAAAGATAAGAAGCCTGGTCTTCAATTGGATGCTAATCCATCAACGTGCAATATTACTAACACATCCACACCCACACTAACAACAACATTTATTTATAGAGTACCTTCTAATACAAAGTATAATTCAAGGTGCTTAACAAATGATTGTAAGCGAAAACAAAGCAAAACAAGGATTAAATAAACTAAATATGATGTTGTTCTTAGCATAAATCTTCAGTTAGGAACTTAGGTTTAATGTTTGACGGCTCATTCAAATTTGACAAACAGTTAAACTTTGGGGTTAAATGTTGTTTTTTTCCAGGTAAGTCTTTTAGCTAAGGCTTTTATAACATTGTGTTTAGATTATTGCAATTTTCTGTATGCACGTATTGATTAGGAATCTTTATGATGCATACAACTATGCATCATAGTTCATCATAGTGATTTCTAGTCCAGAACCCTGCTTCTCACCTATTGACATCAAGCAGGACCCCATCTTACCAATGTTGACCCCTAGTCTGCTACAGAATTGATTTTAAGATCGTGTTACTTGTTTTTAAATGTTTGAATGGAATGGTCCCCTCTTATTCATTTGGAACTTCTTCACATTTATATGCCAATGAGGGCACTGCCATCTACTAGCCAGATGCTCTTAGTGTTGCCACATTTTGAGTTTGAAGCAATGTGAATACCGACGTCCCTCTTTTGGGAATAGCCTATCCATATTACTAAACGAGAATGGTAAACCGGATATGGACGTAGGGACCTGCCCATGGATGCAAAAGACATAGTGCGCAAGTGCCACACAAAGCCCCCCCCCCCCAGAGTGAAACGGGAGAGACTACGCACGTGCGCAGGCACCACACAAAGCCACCCCCCGCACCAGAGCAAAACGGGAGAGACTACGAACCATCAGAGTAGGAAACAAAGTAAAACATCATAAAGAGGTTAAAGAACAAGGACAAACACATGGAGAGCAGGTTACAAAACAAAGCCCCCCTACCCAGAGTAAAACGAGAAAGACCACGAACCGTCTGACATGCCGCAAGCAGGGTAAAGCGAGGTCAGAAATAAAACACAGAGTAGGAAACACACTAAAAGTTTATAAAGGGATTAAAGAACGGGGACGAACACATGGAGAGTGGGTTACAGATGATGAAAACTGGAATGCAACAGCTTCAAAAAAACCTAGGCACTAAACACATGCACACCGAGATACAGAATATAAAGGCAGAAACAACGACAGTTAAACGTCCACACCACACAGCGGAGGCGGACCCGGAAGGTGCAGACGCCTACATCGTGCGTCGGAAGGCGCGGTAAAGTACAAAAGGCAAAGGCGCCTACACAGCCTGGTAAAAACCGACATAATACGGAAGACGCAGGCATCGCCGCCATATTGTGAGTGGCACTAATACGTGGTGAAAGCGCAGGAGGAGACATAGTAAAACAAGAGGAGTCAACGCCCCGCCCCAGAGTGAAACAGGACACACTACGGAGTCTACAAAGGTTCATACATCAAAACCGTGATGGTACGGACACGCGTCTGAAACCGCGAAAGCAAAACTGTCTCGGCTCCGAAACCAAACAGCTCAACAACTAACACAGCTTTGACACCGAGCCCGCGTGCACAGATCTAATGAACGTGGATGCCTACAACGCGCGTCTCAAACTGCGTAGGCAAAGCAGGCACGGATTCAACATGACACAGCTCGAGTGACCGAGATACAAACACGCGCCTGCCTGGATATAATTAATGAATGCAGGCACCTACAACGTGCATCTGAAATGCTGCAGACCAGGCAGGCACTGCTCCGAAAAGAAAGAGCTCGACTAAACGAGGTACGAAGTGAAACGGGAAACACTACAGAGTCCGCAGTGCTCCACAATGCACCGCATAATAGTTTGGAAAGAGCTTCGTAGTAACAGTGGGGAGACCCAGAGTGACACGGGCGAACGCTCTGTATTAAACATACGTCATCCTCACACGTCCAAACTATACAGCATAGGTGAATCACATTACAGTGATGCATTATTAACAGTACGATAAACATCACAGTATCGCAAACAAATGAAAATTATTACTCGAAAAAGGGAAAATATATTCACCATGGACCAGGTGTCATTGAAACAAAAGCAGAATAAAGCGATATCAGAAATGAAAGACAGAGTAGAAAGCAAAGTAAAACGTCATAAACAGGTTAAACGAGGGGGCCAAACACATGGACAGCAGGTTACAGATAATGAAGACCGGAATTCAAAAGCTTCAAAAACAAAAGCTCGACTGACCGAGATACAAACTGAAACGGGAAACACTACGGGGTCCGCAGTAGTCCACAATGCACCGCATAATAGTACGGACGGAGCTCCGTATTAACAGTGGGGGGCCCCAGAGTGACACGGGCAAACGCTCCGTATTAAACGTGTGTCATCCTCACAAGTGGCTGCCCAGCGGGCAAGGGTTCAAAACGCCGGGGGTAGGCGAGCGAAGCGAGCAGGGGGCGGAGCCCCCTTGTCTTATTATATTAGCTCTGTCCTGACATTATTTGCTTTTAAGTCATCATTAAAGACTTATTTATTTAACCCTGTAAGAGGTTAAATACTATGTTCCTGCATGTTGGTTTATGTACATTCTTTATTGTGTGTATATTAAGTATATCTTTTATGTACGGCTTGTCATGATTTGGCTCTGTTATTTGTGTGTGTATATATATATATATATATATATATATATTCACGGCATTCGAAGTCTGTGTCACAATCTGATTGTATGGGTGGTTACCTACCAGGTAACGCTTGTGGTTGGCCAGCAATCTGCTAACATCCGCCACGGTGCCCTCAGTTTGTGAGGAGCAGATCATAGAATGGTTGAAATAGTTTACTGTCCCTTTGCATTTATTTGACAGTAAACTATTTCAACCATATATATATATATATATATATATATATATATATATATATATATATATATATACAGTATATATATATTGTGGCAGGCAGCCAGGGCCCATGACCGGCCGGGACGCCCCTCCAGCATATCTTCCGGGGGAGCAAGGATGGGAAACCTAGTATCTCCTCCTGGACACTAGATGGCAGTCTCCCTGGGTTGCAGCGGTGCCTCGGACTCCCGCAGGGCTTCATGGGGGTTGGAGTGTTGTGCAGCCCTGTTGGGTTCTGCAGGCGCCACCAGGGGGTGTAGGAGAAGAAAGTGTGTGGTGTGTTGGTGCTTTGAGGACTGAGTTGTGGCTGGGGAACACAGGGAAGACGTGCCCTCCAGCTGAAGAAAAATAAAAGTTTATTTTAAACGTGCCTCCAGTGTGAACCTGTGTCGGGTCAGGTGCATATATAGTGCCTTTTTACAATATATATATATATATATATATATATATATATATATATATATATATATATATATATATATATATATATATAAAATAAAATCCTGGAATGGAAAGCAAATGCAAGGCTACGATACGTGATCCTCTCGGAAGACAATTTTAAAGACCCATGAGGCCAAAGACACTTGCCACGGTGCAAGACACGCCTTACTTACAAGATAAGACCACGGGCAGAAAAAAAAATGAGTAGTGTAAAGGCAGTCACGCAGCGCAACAGCAGCTACCCCGACCGAACGCGAACAGTGTTATACATCCTGCAAGAAAGAATTCAACGATGCCAGAAATAAAAGACAGGTATTGCTTTTACAATGTCACGCAAGACCAGGCAGTGAGCCATCATTTAAAACAAGTCAACAGACCTCTAAGCTAGCAGTTGTTGGATTGCTTTTGGCAGGCAAGCATCATGTGCTCGGAGCTCTTAAAACAACGACATACGACAGGCAGAAGAGGCAGCTAGCAAGCAGCAAAAAGACAGCAAATGATCCAAAGGCATATCCTTAGTGTATGTTCAGCCGCAACACCATTCACAACACGAGCAGTATTATACGTCTGGGAAGAAAGAGATGTAACCTCGCGCAGGGCAGGAAATAAAGAAACAAATATTGTTTTCACAAAAGTTTTTAAAGTAAAAGTGAAAATAATGCATATGTAACAATTCACAAGAAAATAACAATCTCTTTAAATTGTAGATTGCCTGCCTAAGGTAAAGTCATCCCTGATGACTGGGGACGTTAGAATGAGGGGTCCTTTCATCGGATTAGCGCTATTTCAGATGTGGAATGGCAAAATGGGGGAGGCAGCTTGATGAATGAGGTCTCCAGGACTTAAAACAAATCCAAACCATATTATATGATATCATCTAATGTGAAATTCTACGCCGTACTTCTAGAATTTTTATTTTTATACTGTATTGAGGATTTATTCTGTTCTATGTATTGTACTGTATTGTATTGATCCCCTTCTTTTGGACACCCACTGCACGCCCAACCTACCTGGAAAGGGGTCTCTCTTTGAACTGCCTTTCCATAGGTTTCTTCCATTTTTTCCCTACAACATTTTTTTTGGGGAGTTTTTTCACCGACTATGTATCCACATGCCTTCAAACATCACAGACAGCTGAAGAGTACTTTGATCAGATAGGCATGGCACAAAGTTTGATCATAGAAAACTGGTAAAGAAAGCAAAGAAGAGGTCAATAATGATTGCAAATATATGAAGTATATGATATTGTAATACATTAATAATTTATCAGAAGTGGCATTAAAAAGATGCTTGTCACATGCATTCACATAGGGGACAGCTTAAGGGCTCTGGTGATTGCAGTTCCCCTTCTCTTTAGGGACTGGTGCTGTGTCCTCGTGGCTTTTCTCTTCCTTCCTCTGCTGACCAGAAGATTGAAGGATATGACCCCACAGATGTCACATGTGGTGTCCATCCAACTGGACCTGCCTCTTAAGACCGGATGAGCCGCCATCTTGAGACAGTTCAATTGGGAACTTGAGTCTAGGAAGACATTTCTGCACTTAATTTGTGTGTTTTTTTTATTATTTCACTTCTAATATACGGGGTCATCAGGGTGGTGCTCCCTGACACATTCTATCATGTGTCTGTTCTCTTACAGCTATTGAAAAGAAATTAAAAATTGTGTTTTGTAAGTTTTTAAAAAATACTTTTATGTACTTTATACTTTTATGTAAAGTGGCTTTTATGTATTTTATGTTACATTCATAATTGTGTATTGTCCTGTTAACTGCGTGTCCTTTCCTTGTGTTTTGTGGGTGGAGCTCCAGGAGGCGGGGCCACCTTTACACTTCTTAGCCCTCTCTCTACTTTTTAAAGCCAAAGCTGAGTAATCTCAAAGCAGGAAATCCTTGTTTATTTGGCAATATTGTGAGTATTGCTGCTTTCTTTGGATTTTTCTGATTTCTTCAACTTTCTTGTTTCTGTTTAAGGATTACAGTTGTGGATTGGTGTTTTGATTCTTGTTCTCTGCTGGATTGTCTTTAGTCGACTCCTTTTTGCCTCTTTTGAGAATATTTGCTTTATTTTCTAGTGTTGTCATATAAATCTTTTGTTTACAAAGATTCCTTTTAGTACATAAGCCATGGGTTTTAGATCATCCTTCCTCTTGTGGGGCTTTTTGCTATCTTTTGAGACATTTGTGTTATTTGGCAGGTTCTTGTTTGCAGCCTACTAGGCCAAAGCCTACTGGCCATAGTTCTGAGTAAGCTAAACTAGGTGAGTCTCTTCCAGGCTGGCAAGTGAAGCCCCTTGCCACCTTTATGTCTATGTTTTGGAGGCCTCAAACCCATTGCCCCATACTTGAGATGCCAGTGCATTTCACATTTTTGGTGCATAACAGGGAAAGGCCACCTCACCACTTCTTTTATGGTTACCTCTTGGAATTATAAGCAAACTCCAAAATATAAGAAACAGCAAAATTATTCATGGCTTTATCAACCTTTATTAGTAATTTAAAAACCCATACAAAAGGACACAAATAACCAATGTCATTAATATGGAATTAATTAAAACAACGTAATTAAACCAATGTAATTAATATTAGATACTAGAAAGTAAGTATAAAGTCCTGAATGATGACTCAAAATACCAATAAAAAGGAAAAACCCCAGCTAGTCAGTAAATACAATACATTACAATACAATTTATTTTTGTATAGCCCAAAATCGCACAAGAAATGCAGTAATGGGCTTTAACTGGCCCTGCTTCTTGACTCTCTAAGAAGACAAGGAAAAACCCAATAAAAACCCTAGTAAGGAAAAAAAATGGAAGAAAACTTAGGAAAGGTAGTTTAAAGAGAGACCCCTTTCCAGGTAGGTTGGGTGTGCAGTGGGTGTCAAAGAGAAGGGGGTCAATACAATACAATACACAGAACAGAACTCAAGTAATCCTCAATACAGTATAACAATAAAATAAAAATATATCAAGTACAGAGCAGAATGTAACAGTAGGTGATATCACATAATATGATTTGCATTTGTTTAGAGTACTGGAGACCTCAGTCATCAAGCTGCCTCCCCCATTTGGCCATTACACAACTGAAACAGCACTGGGCCAGCCAATCTGATGAAAGGACCCCTCTACCCAACGATTCCTGTGATCCTCCAGAGATGACATTACCTTTGGCAGGCAAAACAACATGGCAGTAGGGCAATGGTGCCAAGTGCCACATTTGTGTACCAAGAAGAGAAACAGAATAGGCGAGGGTTAGTAACAAATTAAAACAATTATGTTACTTATGTTTTAGTGCTAATGACTAACAACAGAGACGCAGTCTGTAAAGTTTATCAGCAGCTCTAGTCAGGGTATGCTAAACTGAAGTAGTGAATCTTCAGCCAGGATTTGAAAGCTGAGAGCAAAGGGGCATCTCTTGTATTAGCAGGCAAACCATTCCTCAGTTTAGGGGCCCTGTAACTAAAAGCTCGACCTCCCACTGTTATTTTATTAATCCTTGAAATCATAACCAGACTGGCATCTTGAGATCTTAATGTGCACTCTGGTTTGTAAGTCATGTTAAATTCAGACAAGAAAGCTGGACCTTGGCCATTTAATGCTTTATGTTAAAAGGAGGATTTTGAAATCTGCCCTAAACTTAACTGGGAACCAGTCTAAGGATTTAAGAACTGGAGTTATGTGTTTGTATTTTCTTGTTCTTGTAATAATTCTTGTAGCAGCATTTTGGATTAACTGGAGGCTGTGTAAAGAACAGTCCGAACATCCAGTGAACGCTGCATTGCAGTAGTCAATCCTTGTAGAAATAAATGCAGGAATTAATTTCTCAGAATCCTATTTATTTAGAAAGCGCCTTAATTTCCCGCCTTGATTCCAACTGAGTTAAATGATGACAAACTATAGTTGCGATCAGAGTCATTCCCTCCGATAATTAACATTTCTGTTTAAAGATAGGTAGTTCTTATCTATCTTATCTATCCACTCCTTTAATTCACTTAAGTAAAGACTACATTGGATGAAACTTCATTTGATTTAAAAGAAATGTATAACTGGGTGTCATCTGCATATGAGTGAAAATTAACATGATGTTTTCTAATGATAGATTCCAGTGGATGCACATTAAGTGAAAACAGTAAAGGTCCCAGTACTGAGCCCTGCGGGACACCATATTTCACTTCTGTGTATAATGATCGGGTACTGTCAGCACATTTCTGCATGTATTGGAATTGATTTGATAAATAAGAACTAAACCAGGCGAGCACAGTGCCTGTAAGCCCAACATCATTTTCCAGCCAGTGCAGTAAAATAGAATGGTCACTGGTGTCAAACGCTGTGCTTAAATCTAACAACATAATTACAGTGGAGTTTACTTCATCAGACGATATCAAAATGTTGTTTACAACCCACGTTAGTGCCATTTCTGTACTATGACCAGTGCGATGCCAGACTGGAATTTCTCAAATAAATTGTAATGCGTAAGGTATGACTGAAATTGATTGGCAACTACTTTTTCTAGTATTATGGAGAGAAAGGGTAACTTTAAAATGGGTCGATAGTTATTAAGAATGTGTGGGTTTAGTCTGACTTTTTAAGTAATAGTTTAATGACTGACACTTTTAGTCCCTTAGATACTGTGTACTAGCAATAATGAACTATTGATAATGTTAATAGAAATTTTAATTTAAAAAATGCTCAAAAATATTTGTATTACACCAAATTAGTAAAACATGCCAATGTACAATAAGAAGTGAACATGTAAACAAATGCAAAATTGCATGAGTCTTGAATAATTAAAAGGTCAAAAAATTAGATATGTGTAGATTATTTACCACTCTGATGATGATATTTCTGATAATTACGATAGCAGTTGACAAGAGAAAAATTCATAATTAATTGCAGAATTATGGTATTTGGGGATTCCTCTAGAGTGCCTCTTTTTCTTTGCACGATTTGGCTCAAAAATTAATCAGCACATCGTCATCTCATATCAGGCTTAAGTTTTGAGTTTGGTATTTTTTTGTTCAGCCGTTTTAGCTCTGGACCGTCCTCAATAAATTGTGACACACGGACACACACACAGACGCATCATCACGGTATTGATGTTATCAGTATCAGGAGACAATTGACTGGAAGAATTCATAATTAATTGCAGAATTATGGCATCTGAGGGTTCCTCTAGAGTGCCTGTTTCTCTTGTACGATTTGAACCAAAAACTAATCAGCACATCATCATCTCATAACAGGCTTAAGTTCAGAGTTTGGCATTTTTCCATCCAGCTGTTTTAGTTCTAGATCATCCTCAAGACACACACAGACACACACCCATTATTGAGATACCGGTGTTTTCGGTATCAGGGGACCCTAAAACATCAAGATCCATTGAAAACCAGAGATCGAAATTTTTGACGGATCTAAAGCTTTCGCTCTTCCCCCATAGATGATAGGTTATGTGGGGGAAAGGCTGCAAAGCAAATAGGAAAACCAAAATGAACAAAAGTGAAAACTAAAAAAAACTTACAAATGAAAGTATGAAACAAAGCTCGTATTTATAACTGAGACAGTAATACAATCAATAATGAGTGAAAATTAAAAGAGGAGAACATCACAATTACATTTATATACATACAGTATGAATAAAGTATAGAATAAAGGAAACAGAATGAAAGAGTTCAGAAATGCAGTGTTATAAAATCAAAAACTTATCGCACATCATTAAAAGAAAACCATGACAATATAGTCGTAAATCTATATATATAAAGGAGAGTTGGGATCCGAGAGACTATGTTTGTGTGTTTGTGGAGGGATGGAGAGTTAAGGCGGGTGTTGGAGTCACGTGATCATCTCCCCTCCCATTCACCTCATTTCATTCACTTCATTTCGCTTCGAGCTGAGCTCCGCAGCTGACGCTGTCTTGCCGTTCTTGATGTGCTTTTCACATGGCCAACTATACGTTGCATGCTCAAGAGTAAGCGCAGCGCACAGCTTGGTCATATTACAACCGGAGGGGCGAACTGACAACATGGTATACAAAGAGATCCTTAACAAATAATTATTGGTATGTTTTCCCTCAGTTTATTATTTAAAATTTTAAAGCAGTACTTCACCGCTGCGAAGCGCAGGTATTTTGCTAGTATACTATAAGTATAGGCGCATATGCTGTAAAGGATCTTATAGGATTCAAAGCTGGAATTTCAGTGCAGAGGTTCAGCAGAGGAGATTCAAATTGCAAAGTCACAAGAGGAGAGAAAACCAGTGGATGCATTTCGAAGAATTAACTCCCCTTCAACAAGGTCAGGGAATAAACCAGATTGGCCAGTCTGAGCACATCAATGATACTTAAAAGAGTGAATTGTAGAAGTACATTAGTGAAACTCATCAAATAAAACAAGAAAAACACAGTAAATATACACTTTTCAATTAATCTCACACACACTGTCTTTAGTACTTCCAAACTCCATAGGGACATACAGGTAATGTGCACTCAACACAGAGTGGCCAGTCTGAACACATCACTGATATTTAAAACATTAAAATGTAAACACAGACAAGTAAAATTCACCAAATAAAAAAAGAAAAAGCACAAAAAATTGCACTTTTCATTTATCCTAATAAGCACATTTTTGGGGTGGTTTGAAAATCCATGGACACTGTCAAGCACGTGCGAGTAGGAGGTTGTTGTATGGACCAAATGAAGGTAATTCCACACCAGGCCAGGGGGTAAAGAGGTGCGCTAAACCTTTTTCTGTTTTCTTTGCAGACCAGATGAGGGAAAACCTATCTGACTCATCCCTGAAGATGTCACTTCTGGTTCTGGCGGCTAGGACGACGTCACTTCTGGTTCTGGAAACTAGAACAACATCACTTCCGGTTCTGGTGCCTAGGACAACATCACTTTGGTTATGACATTGAAGAACATAGGTCACTTCCGGTCCTGGCATATAAAGCCACTATTTTTACAACGTAGACTCAGTTCGCTTTTGGACTCCATCGAAGATACTTCTGTCTAATTTTCAAAATCCATGGCATCCAGGGACAGTACACAGGTGGCTGCCCCAAACCTTTTTTAAGTGTGGAGAATGTGCACTTTTGACATCAGCAGTAATTGTGCCAGAAATCAACTTCATAACCCTGAAGCTGCTGGACAGGCCTGCTAATCAGTGTGCCATTATGCCACCCAATAGAAATCCACTCACAAACAATCCAAAATATTACAGATAAGACTGAGTGTCAATGAAGCTGCCATTATTAGTGATTTGACTCCTACCGGTAGTAGCTGCTGTGTGGAGTCTTCATGTTCTCTTCTCAGGAAACACTAGATTTCTCACACTATAATAATATGCTGTCATTCTGACTGGAGGGTTTAAAGAGCCCCAGTGGAGTGCGTACGTCGGCATCGCCGGTGATAGACTAGTTTTCTGTTCAGGACCGGTGGGTGGCTGCCTTTTGCCCAGTAAAGCTTGGAGAGGTATTGAGACCCTTTGGCTTTTGCCATGAAAAGGAAGGGTTTAAAATACATGAATATCATGAGTAGCATAATATCTGTAAAACAACCTTGAAAATAATTACCCATATGCCAGGATGGATGCTAATAAGGGGCACAATGTCTGTGGTAAATGGAAATGTACTTTGAAGTTGCATATAAATGGAAGTTACAACCCTGGAACTGTTCCCAATTCCTATACTGTAATTGATGTCAATGACACAAAATTGTATTCTTTCATATGTGTCTGCCAAGGGACAATTTGAGAAAGCATAAATACAGAGTACAATGAAGCAGTTATCAGGGCAAAGTCTTCCAGACAGGACATGGTCACCCACTTTATCATCAGCAGTGAAGCGGTGACAGCCGCTTTGCTGGTGCTGATTGTGACAGAACATTGCCCTCTGTACGCCGGCTTTGCAAACTATACTGGCGATCACTGCTTGACGAATATATATAGGCAAGGACTCATAAAAACAGATGCCTAAGTTATAAATCTTTCTCTTATTGACCTGTAGACAGAACAGAGGGCTCCACGAACTTCAAGCAGTGGTAGGAATCGTGAGATTGAGCTTTAGTTGTAGGAAGTTCATTAAAAAGGAGATGCTATACACTTCATCTTGGTATTTTATAAACTAACCCTGTTACTCAAACAGTTACTTGGTATATGATACACACTTGCAGAGACGACTTCAAATGAAGTGTTTTAGCTGATCTTAGCCAGAAGTGACATACCTAGAGGCTGATTAAAGTGACAAAAGAACATTTCATAGCAGAGTCCAAGAGTTTGGTGGCTTTCATGATACAAATTAAGAATGTCAAATGCTATAATCTACTGGGGGTGGTGTGCCCATTTTTCCAGTAGTTTTTGAAATAAACCTGGTGAAATACGGTATTTATATCTCCAAAAAGGTGTGTCCATGTCAATAAGCACAGCACTGCACAGGTGGAACTGCGAGCATAACTGTGGCTTATTGATAATGCAGCAAATAGGACTTGTAAGCAGTGGTCAAGGCAAGAAAAGGTTAGAAAAGCTGAAGAAATCTGAATGTAATCTGCTGAAACCTTAATGACAGGGGAAAAAGAAGGAGAGCATGAGTGAGAAACAAGATGAGCTGTGTGTGAGGGTGCCTGTCATATACTGAGTGAGAGCGACCATCAGGAATGTAACAGGATGTAGTGGCTATGAGAATGAACTTTAAACCACAAAGATGCTGGTTCAGTTCCTGCTTCTGACTCACTAGGTGTGTTTGTAGCTAATCCTCTATGCTCCAGTTATGAAAAGAAAATGTAAGCAAGCATATATACTTTGGATTTAGAATGCATTCACTTATTTACGTTTCGTTATGTTGCAGCCTCATCCTGAAATTTAATTTTTTTTCCATATCAAGTAACACTCAATACCTCAAAATGACAAAATTAAAACAAGATTTTAGATTTTACAAATCTCTTGTAACCACACGTAGGTGCCAGAGAGCCCCAAACCACAGACACAGTAACACAACCCATGCTATATGAATAAAAGAAATGATATTTATTCCTAAAGCACCTTTACAAACCTCCTTCCAGCAATGTGTCACAATTATACAATAAATGAACAATAAATCAGCAATTCTTCTTTCTTCTCCACGTACGTTAAAGGTCACCCACTACTTTCTGACTCTGACTCATTTGTTCATGTGTGGCAGTGGGCTCCTTTTTAAGCCTGACCCGAGAATGCTTCCAGTGACATGCTGTATCTTCCAGAAAGCAATTCCAGGCCATAAAGAAAGTAGAGAGGTCCTCCCTCAACAGTATCCTCTAATGATACCCAAGGACCCTGACAGTGCTGCAGTTCTGGACTCCCAAGCATCCGTGCGGATGTCCCAACTGGGTTCTAATGTGAGAATCACTGCCACCTATTGTATGATGGATTAAAATGCTCCTGTCTCCCAGCTATCACTGGTCCTACTAATTTACACCGGCCAGGTACAAAGTTATTCATTTGTCTGTCCCACTGGCCAATCAGTCTGTGTCGTCACACTGGCCTCCTGTCTGGGTAATGGCTTCTTCCCTGTCTCAACCAGGATGCCTGTTCTCCTTCTACACTCTCAAAAATAAAAACTGAAACATCACATTGGCACAAGTATTAAGTCCCTTTGCTACAGCACTTGAGATCTGGCTCAGGTGAATCCCATTCTGTTGGTCAATTCAATTTGATAGCAAAAGATTAGGAAGGGCACACATCTGTCTATAGAGAGTCCCACAGCTACACAAAAACCAAGCCATGAGGTAGAAGGGAATGTCTGCTTTTAGATAGGATTCTGTGAAAGCACACATCTAAGGAAGCCTATAAAACATTCCTACAGCATTGAGGGCTTCCAAAAGCAGAGTGCATGCCATAATTCTTAAATGAAAGAAGTTTGGAACAATCATGACTTTTCCTAGAGCTGGCCACTCAGTCAAGCTGAGCAGTCATAGGAGAAGGACCATGGTAAGAAAGGTAACCACTCTGGTGAAGCTCCAGAAAACCTGTATGGAGATGGGAGAAACCTTTAAAAAGGAAACCGATCTGAGCTTTACGAAAGAGTGGCCAGAAATAAGATTCTTCACGTTAAAAGACACAAGAAGTTTGCAAAAAGGAACCTAAAGAATTCCCAGACTTTGAGAAACAAGATTCTCTGCTCTGATGAAACCAAGATTAGCATCATGTCTGAAGGAAACCATACACCACATGGGGAAGCATGATGGCAGCACATCAGCAGCAGAGACTGGGAGACTAGACATGATTGAGAGAAAGCTGAATGAAGCAAAGTACACAAATATCCTTCATGAAGGCCTGCTCCACAGTGAATTAACCAGAATTGTTCAGGTCTATGTGCATAGAAGAATTACAGTTTCACATTTTTGAAAGCTTTGAAGAAAGAAAGAAAGAAAGAAAGAAAGAAAGAAAGAAAGAAAGAAAGAAAGAAAGAAAGAAAGAAAGAAAGAAAGATGTGCCTCTAAATTTTTGTCATTTAGTTTATAATTTCTCTCTGTCAAAGGTTTGCTTAAGATTGTCAAGATATGCACTGCCTACCATAACCATGTAACATTTGCTATGTGGATGAATGCATGTTATACACTGTTTTACATTCATGCTCAACTTGTCCACTAAGGCATTTAAAAATGGGGCTTTTAAAAAAAAATTATCTCCATCCACAGTTATCTGCTTATTTTACTCATCTGCAGCCAGCAGCCATACCACATGTGCTTCAGAAGAGGTCATCCCCCTGAAACTAGGCATATTCAGGCCCGGTCACTACTTGGATGGAAGACCATTTAGGAAAAGCTTGAGTTGCTGCTGGAAGATGTGTTAGCAAGGCCAGTAGAGGGGTGCCTACCCTGTGGTCTTAATGTGGACCCCAGTGCCTCGGTGTAGTACCGGTAACACCGTGCTGTAAATATAGCTCCATGGTTTGGATGAGATATAAAACCAGGGTCATTAAAGATCCCTGGGCATTTTTCGAAAAAAGTGGCTAAATTGACCATTATGGCCCCCATCTATTCTGGACCACTCATCATTCCCTGTCTCTAATCTCATTCACCCCTTCAAAATTTAATACAGTAGCTAATGTGTGGAAAATGTACTTGCACAATAATGGCTGCCATCGTATCATCCAGGTGGGTACTAAACATTAGTGTTGGTTGAAGTGGTTCCCCTCTCTCTAAGCACTTTGAGTAGTGAGAAAAGCACTATAAAAATGTAATTAATTATTATTATCTGTAGTGTGGCATTGAACACATTCCCTGCAAATATGGGGGACTACTGTACTCAGATATTTGTAGCTGTCTGGGAAGATTCTTCTGCTTGTGGCCTGCGTTATTATCAAGTCTTATTTAAACTAGCAAGTCCCATTTAAGTATTGCAATACATCCATCCATCCATTTTCCAATCCGTTGAATCCGAACAAAGGGTCACGGGGGTCTGCTGGAGCCAATACCAGCCAACACAGGGCACAAGGCAGGGAACCAATCCTGGGCAGGGTGCCAACCCACCGCAGGTATTGCAATACAGTGTGTTAATAATAAATATGTATGCAAACTAAACAAAAGTGCATTAAAAGCTGCCATTCTCACAGATCATGATGTTGTATTGATCACTGCTTGTTTTTCAGAGTCACAAGATTCAAACTCATGATGCTGAACCAGTGAATCTTCTGACAAAATGTAATGACAGTTAAACAGGTGATGGTGGTTGGAAAAGCAACATTTGAAACTATTGGCACACAAGTTACATTACTGTAGGCCTTCATGAAGCACATAATGTTTGTACCCAATTTCATGCCTGTGTATCTGAGGATCACCTTCCTGCCTCATCCTTGGTAAGCAATACTACCACAGCGCAAGAGGAGGTGCTGTCGATAATGGCATCATCTCTTTCTATTCCTACAGCACAAAGAACCCACCAAATGAGGGCAACCGACTCTGCCCCTTCTAGTCAGAGGACTATATATTCGAAACACTAGTAGAAGGTGGCATCTCATTGTGGACTAACACTTGTTGAAGATGGAGTTGTACTTCAAACTTGAGAACCCCAAGAAGGGATTATAATGCCTTATTTTGCTTTATGTGCACCATTGCACATTATTTTTGTCAAAATGTATTTTGCTAATTAAATGGAGCGAGCCAGCTGGTGCCTCAACATTTACTTTGGATCCCATGTCATACCTCACACGACCACATCATAATATATAAATATGGCACCTGCGGCACCAAGCAGGATATTCCAATGAATGTGAGGAGGTCAGTAACAGTAGGTAACATTGATTTTCCTGGTTTTTATCAAAGATATATAACTAATAGAATTAGAGCCAAAGAGCTGATGAGTTATTCTACCTCAGCAATTGAAAGTAAGAGAGATGACTGGCAAAGGATCTCTACCAGAAAACTTACTTGTGATGCTTTCATTGCTCATTGATGGGAAAAAAAGATCCTACACTCTTGCTGGCGGCGAGGCAGGGGTTGGGGAGTATGGGGGGGGGTGAGGGTTTTGCCAAGTGCAGATAAGGAGAGATTTATACCCCTTTAAAATCCCCTCTAAAGACTGTATTAGACAATCAGAGCTCAACTGATCCCATAGCCTCATTAGTTCTTTGCAGGAAGTTTTTGCATTTTCAGTATAAGCCATCTGCACAAATGCTAAACTGGTCAAGGAATACTCAATTAATGTGGTGTTGTGAAGGATTTTCTTCAGAAACTCTCTTTGTGTTAAATCCTGTCCAACACATATAAAATCATTATAGATATTACAAAAAAAAATAAATCCTGAAAACTTTTTCATGTCACTGGATTTGTCTGATGGCAAGTCCCTTATGAAACCGTGTGACAGTTCTGCATTATTAGAAGAGATTTGTGCTTGGGCTGGATATGTCAGTTAAGGCTGCGGCTACAGTAACGGCTCAGGAAATGGAATTATTTCCTCCAGATTTGCACTTTAATAGCTAGACAGCCCTGTGCTTTCCAGAATCTTCAGAGTGGCTCCCTTCAGCAGTAAAGGGTTATATTTTAATTATACAATTGCAAATAACAGAACTTGTTGAAGTTTATTCATCCAAAATCTTTGCGAAATTGCTTATGTTTTCTATTTTCTTCATCAAACGATTCTACAGATGGCAATCACCAATCTGCTTAGTTAAGATACAATATTCAACGGTCAGTCTTTACTTGGAGATTTATTTTTTGATCTTGACACAGATGTTGTTTAATCATCCAGCATATTATCTTTCAGTGGGGTTTCATGCAGTACCAGTCGCTTCTTTAAAAGGATTACGTTGAGAATTATCACAAGGGCTGGTACCTACTGCCTGAATGGATTACTTTTTTCCCTGTTTGAATTGTCGTTTTTTAGGATTAACATATGTGTTCAGGAGTTCATCTTTTTTTGCAGAATCTCTTGCATACTTTGGGTTGCTTTTGTCTGATTCACTACTGAGTATGGGAATTAATGAGAAGTTAACTTTTGTAAAAATACTAAGAATATCAACTCAACTCTGTCTAGCAGATGAAGTGATATAGTAGCCCTCCTGGTCCCCCTGTAATATTTAAGTCATTGATTTAATTAAGTGTTGGCACAATGGCTAGTGCTACTGTCTCAGCTCCTGCATGAGTATAGATTCAAATTTCAACATGAGATGTTTCACAAGTGAGAGGAAATCCAAGATCCTCTTGTGTAGCTAATAGCAAAGTTGTCCTGATATCTCATCCAGATACTTTTTAAAAGTAATCATGGTTTCCACTTTATCAATATGACTTGGTAGATTCTTTCAGATTCTCACTTCCCTTTGAGTGAAGCACTCCGTCCTGGCTTCAGTCTTAAACGTATTTCCCCTTAATTTCTGGTATTCTCGAGTCCGTTCATCCATCCATCCATCCATTATCCAACCCACTATATCCTAACTACAGGGTCACGGGGGTCTGCTGGAACCAATCCCAGCCAACACAGGGCGCAATGCAGGAAACAAACCCCGGGCAGGGCGCCAGCCCACCTCAGGGCTCCGCTCATTCATAGTTCAATCAAAAGAATTAAAGAATTCCGCTTAATATCTATCTAATTAGCATTTTAGATGGTAGAGTAGAGTAATTCTCCATGCAGTCTCTTCTTCTCAACACTAAATAGGTTTAATTATGCTATTCTGGGAGAGTACTACAGTCCCTTTAGTCCTGGGATGCATTTGGTTGCTGTTCCTTGTTCTGTCTTTGTTGTTGTGTGGAAACCAGAACTGCACGCTGTGGCACCAGGTGGCACTGTTGTCCCTTTAAACACAAAAGGCAGACACTCAGGACACAGGAGAAGAGCACTCAGAAGTATTTTAATTCTTTTTTCTTCCTTTTCAGTGCCTCCAAGCACCATAGCCACAATAAACACAAGTAAATCAACAATAATAATCACAATGACACAATTCTCTACCTCCTCCACACCTCCCAGCAAGCTTCGTCCACCTCTACCCAATTGTGGCTCCCCTGCTGGGCCTTTAAATAGTCCTCGACCCAGAAGTGCTTCTGTTCTTCCTCCCGCGTGACTTGCTAGCACGTCCGGGTCAGAAGGAGAACTTAACTTCCAGGCTATGGGGAAGACATGACTCCCAGGTTCTCTTGCAGTGTCCCCTGGCGGCACTCATGGTACCCAGCAGGGCTGTTGTATAAAACTACATGTCTCATGGTGCCCTGCAGGAATCCGGGCAGCACTAAACTGCAGGGAAGCTGCCATCTAACGTCTTGGGGGAAGTAGTGTCCCAAAGAGGTTGCCTTCCCCCATCCTTCCACTCTGTGGGCATCCCAGCCAGGTTGAGCTGCCGGCTGTCTATCACAACACAGACATGTCATGTCATTTTCTATCCCACTTAATCCAGACCAGGTTCACTGCGTAATGCTGGAGTCTATTATGGCTAGCATAGGGCGTAAGGCAGGAACAAAGTCGACCGCGGGGTGACCACACACACACCCACACTCCAAATACACATGAGGGTCAATTTAGAATTACCAATTCACCTAACCTGCTTGTCATTGGACACTGGAAGGAAATCAGAGCACACAAGGGAAAACATGCAAACTCCAAAAAGGGAGGAACACGGATGTGAACCTTGGTCTCCTTACTGCCAAACTGCACATAAATATGGCCTCAATAGAGCATTATACAGTGTGAGCATCGTATGCCTTGATTTATATTTAACTGTTTTTACAATACTCTCTAAAATTGTATTTGCCTTTTATATTGCTTCTGAACATTTCCTAGACAAGGTTGTGACAATCTTTTTGCTTTGCGCCCTCCCCCACCATAAACTATCGTCTATGAGGGAGAAGCGAAAGCTTTAGATTCATCAAAAATTTCACTCTCTGGTTTTCGATGGATCTCAACTTTTTAGAGTCCCCTGATGCTGAAAACATCGATATCTCAATGATGGATTGTGTCTGTCTGTGTGTGTGTGTCTCTGTGCGTCACAGTGTCTTGAGGATGATCTAGAACTAAAATGGCTGGACGGAAAAATACCAAACTCGAAAACTTAAGCCTGTTATGAGATGACGATGTGCTGATTAGTTTTTGAGCCAAATTGTGCAAGAGAAAGAGGCACTCTAGAGGAACCCTCAGATACCGTAATTCTGCAATTAATTATGAATTCTTCTCGTCAATTACTATCATAATGGCCTATTTTATGATCAGAAAGATCAGCATCAGAGTGGTAAATAATTACTGAAATGTTAGAGAATAGTTGTGGCGGCATGGTGGCAGAGTGATAGCGCTGCTGCCTTGCAGTAAGGAGACCTGGGTTCACTTCCCGGGTCCTACCTGCATTGAGCTTGCATGTTCTCCCCGTGTCTGCATGGGTTTCCTCTCACAGTCCAAAGACATGCAGGTTAGGTGCATTGGCGATCCTAAATTGTCCCTAGTATGTGCTTGGTGTGTGTGTGCGTGCCCTGCGGTGAGTTGGCGCCCTGCCCGGGGTTTGTTTCCTGCCTTGCGCCCTGTGTTGACTGTAGTTAGGATATAGCAGGTTGGGTAATGGATAGAGAATAGTTTGGGTAACTTGGTTCCTACAGCACAAAGCCTGCTGACCCTCATGTCCACATTTTTTGAGGTTTCTTCCAGCAACATCCATTTTGCATTTACATTTACGACTTTGACATTTTCATATTTTTATTGTTATACAATATTGAATCAACAAGGATATAATTCAGATATTTTGATGCTTGTCAACAGAAGACTTTTTAATGCCAAAGTAAGAACAGATCTCTGCAAAGTGATCTAAATTGGTTACAAATAGTGACTCTGTGTCACTAATGTAAATTACAAAAAGTAACATTCCCTGACTCCACTGATGGCCTCACCCCATGCGGAGCAGTTGTCTCTTACCTGTACTCTTTCTTTCTGACTAGCTAGTCTTGCATATAATATAATATACAGCATATTGAGCGTCATATTTCTAAACCAGTCCAATGCCTCATGAAAGCAGTGCTCAAAGTAAGGGATGCAATTTTGAACTGTAAAAAGTAATGGTGCTCTTGTTAACATCATTCAACTGACAGCAAACCTGTACTTTTTGATGGAAAAACCTTCTATTGCTGAACATATTACTAAACATATAAATGAGGACATTACATGTGTTACAACCTGTTGCAACGGAAAAACCTTTCTGTAAAATCAGAATATAATTTAGCATTCAAAAACATCAATTGACTAGTAGTAAACGTGAATGATGCGAGTTGCCTCCAGGGCTGTGTGTGCTCTTCTGTTCTTCACAGTTGTGAGTGTTGGAGTTGGCGTTAGGTACAGAGAATTGGAAGCTACATCTGTGTGAATATGAATTGCAAAATATGCTTTCGAAGTAAACAATCTGTCATACTCCATCAAAATGAGGTGAAAAGGACTGGCGTTCAGAAAGTCGATAATGAAGAAATACAGGAGACGCAGATCTTGGTACTTTAAACTCTAAAATCTGTTAATGTCCCTAACAACTCTGACACAACTCCGGCAAAAGCACAGATGACAACACAATTGACCTTCTGATTGTACATTTAAATGGAAAACTAAAGGAAGTTAACACTGCTGTCTAATTAGAAATGCAAGCATTCATTGGCTGTGTTTTAAGAAGTAATACATACAAGGACCATAATGCTTCTCTTAACTTTATTTGCTCTTGTTATACTATATAGTGATGCAATAGTTAAAATGACAGAAAGGTATCGTAGCTGACAGAGGGCACTTCTCAGATGCATGGGGTCAATACCTGCTATGGTCTATGTTTGTGTGAGTGTCTATCTCTTCTATTGTTGTGCATTTTACAATATACAAAGTAATCATTAAGCATCACTTCTGCTACTGAACTCCTCAATTGATAACAGCAATTTTATCTTTCTATTTTCTCTCAGTGCTGAATCTTTTTGTGTCTTCCTGCTTTTTGATAAGTTAATTTACCTATTTGTCTAAAACATGAGTAGAAATGGGACACTACAGTCCAAACATTTAAAGACTTAAGGACTATTTTTTAGAAGAAACCCTGTGGGCGGAGCCTTTTCAGCAGTTAATATTGACTCCTATCCACTACAAATGTTTTACCAAGTTGCCCCCAAATATGGTTTCTCTGGCCCTGCAAGACTATTAGCCTGTCTGGTACCGCGGGAGAAATGAGTTCATTTTTAACATGGTAAAAACACTTCAGATTCAACAATAAATGGAACAACTATACTTGTTGACTCTTAAAACCCCAAAAATTATATCACAAATTGTTTTAGATGTCTAGCGATGACTATAAAAACATTAAAAACAAAAGCCAAATCGTGACCCACATTAGGTTAACTGGGGCCCCATGCATAATGCCATGTGTAGAAGTCACACTAAAACATGGCGTGCGGACAAAAGAGGAAATGTGCATATGCACAAAAAATCCATATACATAAATCTGTGCAAATGACAATTTCCATGTTCTGTCACTCCATAATCCCTGGTCAGCGTGAAAAGCAACGCACGTGCACGTGCCTGCTGCCCCACCCCAACTCCTCCCAGAATTACGCCTCTTTGAATATGCAAATCAATATAAATAGCCCTTAAGCTCAGCGTTCTGTGAAAAGGCAATGGCAAAAGCATGGGGGGAAATAGAAGAATTTCAGCGAATACCAAGTGGAGACAAGGAAAAATGTACTATTTGTTGGTTTGAACAGTGCCGGGGGTGCTGTAATGGCTGCTGAGCCCTGGAGAACAGCTCTTCCGCCACACCCGGAAGTGTTGCCAGAGGTAGGGCAACGAGCACTTGCAGCACTTCCTGTTGCCTTATAAAAGGAGCCAGCAGACAGCACTCCAGGAGTCGGGAGGAAGGAGACACCAGTCATACACTCCAAACACAAAGGACATTCATACATTTCGTTAGGGCACAAAATAGGTGGCAGTACCCTCGGCAGAGAGACCTAGGGTGCTGTGTTTCGGAGCACATGAGCCAACTTCCTTTGAGGGCCAGAGTATTTCTAAGTATGTGTGTATATATATATATATATATAGTGAAGATATAAGAAAGAGGCAACACTTTCACGAAGTTTTGGGGTTTTGCCTTCCCTGTGTAGTGAAAAGGTCCAATAGTCTTGCTCAGACTATTGAATTACAACCAGGACAGCGTATTAGTGAAATAGTCGGATTTATATAAGGGACGGACAGGAAATTATATACAATGGGTATGATGGGAACATCCATGAAGCATCTGAGATGATGTGGAAACGTGGAGCATGAATTATCATGCTCTGTTGAGCCGGTTGGCTACTCCCTACTCACGCGTGTATGACTATATATATATAATATACTGTCTGTTATAGATATTTATATTTTCAGCATGCTCAATTCTTGCTGGACTTGACTGATCTTATAAAGTGTATTTAATAAGTATAATTTTAATTAAACAGAACTGAGCTGAACAGCTGGGATTTCAGTCTCATATTAAGTGAAAAGTAGAATGTGTATGTAAAACATCACTTTAAGAAGAAGGGATCAGAGTGGAAGACTATGAGAAGGATAATATAATGTTTAGATTGATGTCAGTGAGCCCGGTCACACAGGTGAGGACATCTCAGACACCAGTAGTAGGATGGCTACTTGGCATTGTATATCATTCACCATCGCCCAGGGGTTTTAATTTCAGTTGATGGTGTTGTTTTCTTTAATTAATTTTCTTTAAATTGACCTAAAATCATCTTTCTGTTTCCTGATGAACTTGCCAAAAGTGGTTTTAGTTTAAATTAAAATTGGATAAATCAAACTGTACATAAGCAAATGTAAAGTGTTCTCATCAAATGGAAGAGTATTAATTAGCCAGTCACCACGGTGGTTTTCGATGATGAAAGTTGAGGAACAAAAATACTCTGGAGCCCCAGTGAACTCATTACTGTCATCAGTCATGCAAACAGCACACATCTGACTAATTCCAGCAACAATGAAGAAAGACTGAAGGTGTGGGATATTTTTTTTCAGTCTAAGCCAAGAAAGACTCAGAGATGTCAGAACAGTCATGATAAATGCCTTCAAAATTATGAAGGGAATAAATAGCTTGATTCCAGCTGTTATTTCAAAATCATTTCTTCAGCAGGCTCACTGAGGAAGTTCTGGTGTTTGATGGCTAGAAAGCATTTCTTGACTCAAAGAATTCAAAATCTGCTTCCCAGCAGTGTGATTTAATGTAACACTTTCGAACCTTCAGATCCTGACTCAATATTAATTTGGAAACAGTGCTGACAAGCCTAATCCATAGCCCAGATTCACCTTCTGTTTTCAACCCTACAGCTGTCCCCCTTTGCGAGTACAGACAGTCATAAGGGCAGATAACATCTGAACGGCTGGAGCTAGTAACAGTGAAGTTTAATGTTGGACACTGGAGTATTTAGTCAGGAAAACAGGAGTTGGTTGTTATTATTTTACACGTTTCAGACATATTTATGCAAGATGATTTTAAAAATCTTGACTGCTTCCAGGCGGCACAGTGGCGCAGTGGTAGCGCTGCTGCCTCACAGTTAGGAGACCCAGGTTCGCTTCCTGGGTCCTCCCTGCGTGGAGTTTGCATGTTCTCCCCGTGTCTGCGTGGATTTCCTCCGGGCGCTCCGGTTTCCTCCCACAGTCCAAAGACATGCAGGTTAGGTGGATTGGCGTTTCTAAATTGGCCCTAGTGTGTGCTTGGTGTGTTTGTGTGTGTCCTGCAGTGGGTTGGCACCCTGCCCGGGATTGGTTCCTGCCTTGTGCCCTGTGTTGGCTGGGATTGGCTCCAGCAGACCCTGTGACCCTGTGTTTGGATTCAGCGGGTTGGAAAATGGATGAATGGATGACTGCTTCCAGATGCTTGTTCTTACAGTGGAAGCACAGGCAGTTTAGGTGACTTGCTCAGGGTCACAGGCCGAAAGACTGAACTGGCAACATCCAGGTTTAAAGTCCATTGTCTTTGTTGTTATTTATTGGTCTGGCATTTTGTGCACCCACCACTGGCACTGATATCAGCACTAAACCAATACACCTGCATTAATTTTATGTGCAAAAAATGTTTGTTATTGTTTACTTGGCTGATGCCTTTATTTAGAAGTCAGTATTTATTTATTTTTTTGCAGTTGGCACGCAAGGGTGAGAACTGAGCTAATGGCTTTAGTTCCAGAGTCTTACCCAGTACAGGACATTGTCTGAGCTACTGTACTGCTAACAAGCAGAAGCATTATCTTCAAGTTGGAATCTATTCATCTCCAAACCTGTTCAGTCCAGTTTAGAGCCAGAGGAAACTGGAACAGTAGCAACAGGTGTAAACCAGTAACCATCTCTAGGTGGGGTAGCACTGCAAGGACCCTCTCTCATTATGGATATTTAGAATAAAAACTCTTTCCAACATGGTATGAGAGGACACGATAGCTCCATGAAGAAAACTGACATGGACATGACAAAAGTGCAAAAATTCCATCCAAAAACCGAACAAGCAGGTCTCCTGTGTTGCAAACTCAACCAAGAGCCATAGCAAGACCCGTATATTATTTTCTGGCTGCAAAATTTGCAAAATGATGGCATTGATATGCACGATTCAGAGTCCAAAATAGAACTGAGGGTATAGGTGAAAGATGGCGGCTTTTAAAGGCCAATATAGAAAATAACATCAGAGGGGTGGGAACTGGAAGGGTCTTCATCCATAGGCTCGGTTCCGGAAGTGACATCAGAGGGGTTGGAAGCAGACTTGACGTCATCAAGACCAGGCGGAATTTCCCGTGAATGGTCTGTAGAAAAGCGAGAAAAGGAGTTAGTGCACTCTGCCATCTCCCGGTCTGGTTCAGAATTACCCTCATTCAAGGTGTGACACCTGGAAAACGAGAACAACATCTCCACTAATGTTTGGAAGGCTTGAATTCTTTTAAAAATGACTTAAAATGTGTGCATTTTATACCAAACGAACCAAACTCAAAAATTTAATAAAATAATGAAATTCCATGTATAAATGGTGAAACCAAATGTTACTTTATAGGCTCTGTTTATAGGATCTGTTTTTAAATAAATAGAAAATTAATATTAGCCCTTTCATTTTGTGTTCTTAAGAATTATTATTATGAACACTTTAAAACCATTTCCTTTTTTTCTGTCTGTTGCCTCCTGACTCACTGGTACAAGAAACCCTCACATAACATATACTATTCAACTCATCTTGATGTCTAGTAATTCAAGATATTGCAATTTTTGGGGTTCTTCCTTTATTTTTGGCCCTCTGGATGCTAAAACCCCTCATTTTTAGGCCAGTTTGGACCAGATTTGGTACAGGAGATTACATACCCTTATGATAAAAAGCAAACTAGCAAGTGTCTTAGGCAAAGATGATCGGAAGGACTTGAAGTTGTGCAGAGCACATCAACCAACCCCAGGGATTTCACACCCCAATGGGATACGAGTGGTCATAAAAAAGAGAGTTACTCAAATAAATGTGGATCAGTAATGTAGGCACGTGGAGTGTCACTTTATGCTTTTTTTGCTATTTGTGATATTTGATTCTTTACTGGTGGTCCTAGCCTTGTAAGAACCACCGCCAGAAGATTACAAATGACACATCTAAACCATAAACTTGTATCATATTGTTTTAGACTATTTCATTGTCATTGATTACAAATATGACATTATTTTTGATTTTTGAACCTCACCCCGCTCCTCTACACCCTCTACAAATATGACTGTGTCCCCACTCACCATAGCAACAAGATTTTAAAGTTCGCGGATGACACGACGGTGGTCGGACTCATCTCGGGCAAGGAGGGTGAGCTGGCATACAGGGATGAGGTGGAGCGAATGTCAGAGTGGTGCACAGTCAATAACCTGCTCCTCAACACCAAAAAAATGAAGGAGCTTGTTATTGACTTTAGGAAAAACAAAACTGACATCCAGCCACTCATCATTGGCGGGGTCTGTGTGGAGAGGGTCCCGGTGTTCAGGTTTCTGGGTATTGAGCTGGAGGATGACCTGACCTGGAGTGCCAACACCCAGGAGCTGCTGAAGAAGGCGCAGCAGAGACTGTATTTTCTGAGAATTCTCAGAAAGAACCATCTCCCAAAAAATCTGCTCCTTGCTTTTTATCACTGTTCCATCGAGAGTGTGCTCACGTACGGACTGTGTGTGTGGTATGGTAGCTTCCTCAGAAAAGAAAGCGCTCCACAGGGTCGTCAGGACAGCGGAGAGAACAATTGGTTGTACCCTCCCCACTCTGGAACAAATCTACACCTCCCGATGCCACAAAAAAGCAATAGACATTTCACAGGATTCATCACATCCCGGTCATTGCCTCTTCCAGCTTTTGCCATCAGGCAAGAGATACAGAGCAATGAAAACCAGGACAAACCGCCTTAAAAACAGCTTTTATCCGAAAGCAATCATGGCCCTGAACTCAGAATAAAACTGCTCCATATCATTGTCCCAATGTGCAATATAGACCTTAAGTCAACAAGTGCAATTTGTATATTTAGTACTATTGGGTTTGTTATTATTTTCTCTCTTCTTGTCTTTTTAACTCTTATTCCTCACACTGAGTCAACTGCACCTTCAATTTTGTTGTTCCTTTGTAAAAGTGACAATGACAATAAAGATCTATCTATCTATCTATCTATCTATCTATCTATCTATCTATCTATCTATCTATCTATCTATCTATCTATCTATCTATCTATCTATCTATCTATCTATCTATCTATCTATCTATCTATCTAATAGGGATCTAGCCCTCTATGAATCTGTATCAGAGGGTGAAAAATGACAAATATATTACAAGTGAGAATATTTACACTTTTAAAATTTTAATTGATCCACACATTTTAATATTTCAAATATCTGACACAGCTAGTCTTGTTTATTAAGTACTTCTACCTTCGTGAAGTGAATCATTACATTTTTTATGATGCCCCAGATTAGGACGGTTTATGTTAATTCAGACATTGTAAAGTTGAAGTACCCTCTTGATTTTGTTTTAAACTGTGCACATGGCTATTTTACTATTTATGAAAGGAAGAACATAAAAAATGTCAAAATTATGAAATTCTGTGAAAGTGCCATATGGCTATTGGCAATTCAAACATAAATAGGCTTAGCATATTTCCAGAGTGAGAAAAGGACACAAAAATAAATAAAAAAGTTGGAGTGTGGGCGGGGGGGCATTTGAAATTTTTGTCCATGTCACAATGCATTGGGGGGATTGTTGTCGTCCCCCTTGTAGTTTTTTCCATATAAGAGTGGGATATGCATTTGTAATTACTAGCATAATGTGTGTGGCGTATCGTTTGAGAGCCACTCATCTATGGCATCACTGTTGCAGGATCATCTGATGTTTGTTAAGAAAAATACACTTTAGTAATACTTTAAAAAAAAAAGTGAACTGAAAAAAAATTAAATCTGTCTGGGAATGAAGCACAGCAGTGTGAAAAACCAGGCAAACTGACAGTTTTGTAAAATTCACCCAGACACCCAGATACACACCTAAAAAGAGCTCATTTCAGGAGAACCCCAGACATATGGTGACGCTACACATAAATAACACAAGTGTTAATGGAAATCAGAGATTTTAATTCATCTATTCAATGAAATCTGCACTGGATGTCACATATTTTTAAAATCCACCAGCTTTGTAAATAGATGCTCTATTCATTTTGATAATCAAATGCTATGAGATGTGGAAAATTTGTAATCATTGTTTCTTTCATTATTTTGTTCGACTCCAAAACCGAAGCCTTTGTAGTGGCTACCTATAGCAGATTCTTCAAAAAGAATTCTCAGTAATTTGAAAGCAGAAGTCGAGCTTCATCATCTCCAAAAATGAAATCAGTCTTCTCCGTTGCTCTGTAATCAGAGGCAGACTATCCTTGGACTTGTCCTCTAAAAATGAACTCACTTTATAATATTTATGAATAGCTAATTTATTAGTATTTGGCAGAGAGCGGAAAACCGGGGTAGAATTATTTCTCTGACTCTATCAAGAAGATTGTCTTAGGTGCTGCCTCCTTTCCTTGCACTCGATGAAATCCTTCAAGAGGAGTAAGGGCTCGTTTACACTTCATGTTCAGAACGTAAATGCGCATGCATCATGGCTGCCACGCGTTCCCAGCGTTCATTTGACGCGTCCTCTGAAATCCTCTGAAATTAACGCAACACGTGCGTGAGTTGCAGTACCAACAAAAATGCTTGGGGGGGGGGGCGCAGTGTGATAAAAATTGGAATGTGATGTCAGAGTCTCTGTTTACTATCTACATGTGACAGAAAACTGCTTTGATGAATGGCTCCATGTGGTGAAGCAAAATGCCGACATACAGATGCATTCATAGTGCTTTTATATTCAAGCGTCGCATATTCCCGATTGTAATGATGTGATACGTGTTAAAAGTCTCACATACCATCTTTTGTGCCGCCTTTTTTTTTCTGGGGTTTCCTCCTGACCTGACAGCAGTGGCAAACAGCAATAGCTCACCACACTGAACACATTAAATGTATGCTATTCTAACTCTCTGCACATTTAGAATCCTTAGATTTATACTTGATATCACTTTCATGATGAAATGCATTAAAGTATGTATGTTACATTTTACAGATAAATCGTTAATTTTGTTTAAATAATGAAAACTGTTAATAATTACACACATGGGGGTGACATGGTGGCGGAGCAGTAGCACTGCTGTCTCGCCGGGAGTCACGTCGCTGGTGTTCCCTGCCTGGAGTTTGCATGTTTTCCTGCTGGGTTTAGAGTATGCCCTGGTTTCCTTCCAAAGATATGCAGATTTGGTGACGCTAAAATGATGCCAGCATGTATGTGTGTGCTTGTATTCACATTGCGATGAGCTGATGCCCCATCTAGGGACTGTTTCTGCCTCGTGCCCAATGCTTGCTGGAATAGACACATCCCTGGATTGATGGATTTAAGTATTAAACATCCTTTTCAGAGATATTGCGGTAAGGTGTCATCGGAATTTAATGGGTGTTCCAGGCAATTCACAACACAGAGAAGCCGAACCTGTTCTCACAATGATAATATCTTACACTGCTACCTGGTGGATTCCTCCAGATTTACGTAAAGTACGCGCGCAAGTATAAACAGTACAACGCTTGAGTAGCAGGAGCATCCACTGGAGCATGCGTCGCGTTGCATGAAGTATAAACCTGGCCTAACACACCATTTCTAAAGTAGCCTGTAGTACTAGGGTGTTGTACTATGTTAGCCATTATGAATGTAGTGAGAAGTCAAGCAAAATGACACCTTTTATTGGCTAACTAAAAAGATTACAATATGCAAGCTTTCGAGGCAACTCAGGCCCCTTTTTCAGGCAAGATGTTCTGTATTACATTGCCTGAAGAAGAGGCCTGAGTTGCCTCAAAAGCTTGCACATTGTAATCTTTCTAGTTAGCCAATAAAAGGTGTCATTTTGATTAATTTCTCACTAAAGCAGCCTGGACAGTGACATCAGCTGTGACTGTGCATCATTTAACATTGTTAGAGTTATTGAGACTCAAAGTTAAAAGCTTTATCGCAACAGTTTTTAAAAACTGAGTTAATGTCTTTGTTAGTTTTAAATGACTGTGAAATAGTGAGGGTTCCAATAGTGATTTGGGGGCGGTCCCTGAAGAAAAATGTAATAACGTGATGTTGTGTTATAAATCACTCAGTGTTGTCACAAACTCGAGACAGAGTCATATAAAGGTTTGGGGCAGCCACCCGTATAATTTGGTATCCTGGCTGCAAAGTTGCTTTCTCAAAATATACAGCACTGATGTGCATACAACCGAGTCCAAAACAAGACTGAGGGAATAGGGAAAAGGTGCAGGCTTTTAAAGGGGGAGACAGGAAGTGAGATCATAAGGATCGGGCTCATGTTCTTCAGCCATTGGTTCGAGCCCAGATGAGACATCAACGGGGCCGAAGCCGGCAAGGTCTCCTTCCATTGGCTCGGTCCCGGAAGTGACGTCAAGAGAGCCTGTCTGGAAAGGAGTTGAAAAAGTGGAGACTTTCATATGAAAGAAATAAATCAGAGCTCCTCAAAGACTTTAGTGCTTGTCTGCATTGTCTTAACAATTTGAAGAGTGTAATGGCAAATGCCTATACTATGATACCGGCAGAGTTAAAGGAATAGTTCACCCAAAAATGATTTTTTTTTATATGTTACTTACCCAATGTAGTTTATAATAACGGGCAAGTAATGTTTTTACCAAGTTTTTTCATTCAGAACAAGAGAAAAATGTTTATCATATAATGTTTATCATATAATAGACCCTAACACAGGGGTGGGCAAAGTCATTCCTGGAGGGATCCATTTAGCTTGTTTCCATTTATACCTGTGTGGATTTATTGTTCACTATTTGGTTTAATTAAATACTTGGAAGGAAAGTGAAGAGAGAAAAGTGAAGGACTGAGTATTACTCCTCCGTTTTAGACTTCAAATCGTTTGGATGATATCCTTAGAAAGGAAAAAAAAAATCTATGAGAATGACCTGACATAGACAGAGTAAAAGCACCAAAAAGCCATGAAATGGAATTATTGGCAAGGATTGTTTTCTAATTAAGCAACTGGTTTGGAACAAAAACCTGCAGCCACTGCGGCCCTCCAGGACTGAGTTTGCCTACCCCTGCCCTAAGAGCAACCTGTGTTGAACAGCAGCAAACAAGTTTAAGAGATAGCCAATGAAAAAATGAAAATTTCTCACATTACTCACATTGTTGCATTGTTGCCCAGTTATATGCTCAAAATGTGCAAAAAGAATGCATTTTTTACTAAAATACGATTGACAGTCTCTTCCAGTCAAGGTAATATTAGTAATAAACAGTAAATGTGCATTCCCACAATACTGTGCTTTTCAATTGAAGATCCAACTATCCCCTCAATGATTCGTCAAGAGTTCTGTCTTTAAGAGTTCGGTCTTTCTGACCAATTGAGACGGATAGGTCTCAACATCTTTAATTAGCTAGCTTCAATTCCAAGTAGGCCCTCGCCCCAGGTTTTAATGTTTTAGTTTGGAGCTATGATCCATTTTTGACTTTGACTCTTGTTTTGCCCTCTGGTTTTCATTTTGTTTATTATCATTTTGTCTCCTGGCTTTTGACCATATTGTCTCCTGCTCTTTTCTGTTAACAATAATCTTTGGATGAACCATATGCCCATAATAAGGAGAGCACAGAATCTGACAGGAAGCCTCGATCAGCATGCACTTCAAATAAAATCAGCATTCAGAGGACGGATTGGAGTAGAGCTGCAGCAGTTTTTCACACATTGCATCTAACTATGTGTTTGTCAAGAAAAGTGACTGGTGTGCGTAATGCTGATCAAACATACAAGGTGGTGTGGCTTCTTTTTGCTGCGTGAGTATCCATGTATAATGTGAGTTCCCTACTTAAGATAGACGTATAGATAGATAGATAGATAGATAGATAGATAGATAGATAGATAGATAGATAGATAGATAGATAGATAGATAGATAGATAGATAGATAGATAGATAGATAGATAGATAGATAGATAGATAGATAGATAGATAGATAGTATACGAATTGATAACATTCTCCTTAGTTAATTTATTATATGTTACATAGTACCAAAGTAAATTAAGTATTTAGCCAACACTGAAGCACTAACAGGACCACCAAATCACCACTTTTTGTTTCATACACAGGTTGAAAGTCCCAGAACACAAAAGCATTTTGCAAGCAGCAGAGATTGTAAAGTGGCAACATATTGCATGTTGACTAGCACATGCAAGTAAGTATTTCACTGAACTCTGCATGCATGGCAGTAAGGACCTTATCAGGTCAGGTCAGGTGGGGAAGCATGCACTGGTACAGTGCGTTGCTGCACCCAGCACACGATGAAACAGCTCGGGATCCCAGTTGGTAACCCCCCAGGCACATACACAGTCCTGTCCCACCCTCCAGAAATGACCTTCTACCTGCTACAGCCAGGTGTTACGTGGGTATCCCCTTGGCATGGTCCAGCCACTCAGGTCCTCAACAAAGAAGATCATCCTCTGGGAATTGCACCACATGGCCATAACTGACGCTCCCTTACAATGTAGGTAAGGTGTATCATTCGGGACTCCATGAGCAACCGCTCATTCAAAACAAAGTCAAACCAGTGGTACCCAAGGATTCTCCAAAGAGACACAGTACCAAACGAGTCCAGTCTTCGTCTCAGGTCATTGGGTAGCGTCTGTGTCTCGCAACCATATAGCAAGACAGGAAGCACCAGGACTCTACAGACTTTGTCCTTTTGCTCAGATACTGGGAGCACCACACACCCATTTAAAGCATGACCCCCCCATGCTCTCCCAATCCATCTACTGACTTCATAAGAAGAGTCACCAGAGACATGAATGTCACTGCTGAGGTACAGTAAGTAAACCTCTCCAGTGGAGCTTATAAACCTATATAATGAAATTCTTAGATATCCTTCTTTATATTATAACAACTGAATCAAAATCAAAGTCACAAAAAGAAATATGAGCCAAAAGCAGAAAAGAGCAGAAAAGAAGATGATGGACAAGATCAACACGAATTTTAGAAAGGCTTGAATGAGATCTCTCTCTAGTATTTAACCCCTCCATTGTCTTTGTAACAGCAGCCTCTTACACACCAGGATATGATTGTGTATTAAGCAGATACCTTTATCCAGCACTGCTACATAATACTTTACATTTTTTTTTTTTACAATTGTAGCTCAAGCAGGTTAAGTGACTTGCCCCGAGTCAGTAGGGTGCTGGGACTGATCCATCCTCAGCGGAGTGCTAAATCCATCACCTTTGTCACTATGTCAGAGTTCCTCTTTCTCTTAGGTCAAGCCTTAAGCAGAAAAGAGGCTATTGAGCAGTGATTTAGTAACTAATCTTATTGTACCCTCTAATCATAAACTAAAAGTCAGATGGATTGTATCTTTTAAAATGAGGAAATATGATCCTCCCTCTGTTTGGCTGCTAATACTTATAAAGTAATAAATGATTAATGGATCCCATGCATGTGCCGTCCAGATGTTAGGAATCTTTAGTCTTGGGTTTCTCCCTTGTAAAAGGCGCAGTCTACGCTTGCATGCTCAACCTCTTAGCTAAACAAACTGTGCCTTTTTGACCAGATTTTGAATCCCAAATTCTATCCTTCTTCCCTTGGCTCCCAAAAATATGCAACCTGGCCCCAAGAAATAACAGCTGTTTCCAAGCACGTCATTGCATAAAGATGTCAGGAGACTCCTTTGTTTACCAGCTGGAAAATATTATTTATCTTAACTGCAATGAATTTCTGAAGTGCAACATGACCTACGTGGTTAAGTTCCAGCTAAATATTACGGACATTCTAATAAGGCGAGACAAGTTTACTTTTAGGACTCTTAAACACAAGCAATCACAGCCATGAACACTGCAAAGAATCGTTCACCCTCCAGTCTGGAATATGAACTGAAACGTATCATTTCAAAAATTTTTGTGGTTTTGTTTCTGTGAAAGTGAAATACTTCTAGCAAAGCTAAAAATAAACTGACATTTATAGATTAGTTTAAGGAAAAGAAAGTTTAATATTACATTTCAGGGCTGAGAGTAACAGAAAAATACACCTTTACTAGCATTAATATTTCCAGTGCACAGGCCAGAATTAAAAATTTCATCCATCATTTATTCAGCTCTATTTATACTGGTAAGAATCTAACCCAACAATAACAGTCATTGGACTTTTCTTAGAACGGGCTCAATATCAATATGCCGCACAGTGTTAAAAAGTAAGTGCACTGGCAAATAAAAATGTGTGAACTCTTTAGAATTACCTAATTTTCTACATAAACTGGTCAAAAAATGTGATCTTGTCTTTGTTTTGACAAACAGTTATAACCGTTCATTTCTTTGAACACACTCATCAAACTTTCACAGTGTGCTGTAGAAAAAGAAAACCCTTGGATGTACTGTAATAACTGGTCAAACTTCTTTTGCAGCAATAATATCTAACAAGAACTGCTGGCAACTGCGGATCAGACCTGCACAACGCTCATGAGGAATTTTTGAACCATTCTTTATTTTAAGAAGTGTTTCACCTCAGCCGTATTCTTAGGATGTCTCCATTCGGTTAAGGTCTGGGCACTGGCTGGACCACTCCAAAAGGCGTATTTTCTTTTTTTGAAGTCGTTCTCTAGTAGATTTACTTCCTGAACTTCAACTGGCAGACAACCAACCCTGACATTGTCCTGTAGGATATTAATTCCCCCCTTTCCCCTCACACATTAGCCAGATTACTAAGACTACATTTTTTTTACTTTTAAGGATCATTGCAAAAGTTCGACCTCTTTTAACAATGCAAGTTTCACTTTTGTTTTTAGAGTGTTAGATTGCTCTAACATAGTCCTAACTGGTCTACCTAAGAAAGGCCACAGTTAGTCCAGAATACAGCAGCAAGAATTCTAGCCAGAAAAAGAAAATCTGAGCACATTTCACCAGTTTTAGAATTGTTACATTGGTTACCCATGTCTTTTACAGATCTTTAAATTATTCAATTCCTTCAAATATTTTGGAGTACCTATCCCCCTACATTCCAAGTCGTCCCCTTAGATTTTTTAAAAGTGGTCTGCTTGTTATTCCAATTGCCAAGCTTACAAAAAGTAATAAGGCAGCCTTCTGCTGATATGCACCAAAAATCTGGAATACTTTAAAAACTGAGATACGCCAGGCTAACACTGAAGATAATTTAAAAAAAACTCCTAAAACCCCACTTTTTATTTGATCTTCTCATAACTCTAATTTAGTTTTACCTAAACTAGATTGAATTATCATATGCTTCAATGAACCACCCATCTTTATTAATCTTTTCTGTTCTCTGTTTTCTTTTACAGTTCTTTTTTATTGGCATTCTGTTATTCTGTGCTACCGCCACCTGATCAAAGTCCTGTGTAACTGTCTGTGATGTTTGAATGTTTTGAATGAAAGCGAATGCCCCAACCTGCCACAAGAACAACTGCAGTGAATCCTTGAAGATGAAGCTTTAAGAACATTTATGTTAGGCAGAATGCTCAGTAGGTTTGGACAGCCTTTGGCCTCAGACCCCTACAGATTGTTTTTTCTCCAGCTTAACTGGAGATTTTTTTAATATTTTTTCTCTCCACCCTGGTCAACTGACCTTATCTTCGGACCATCATGTAGAGATTTAAAAAAAAATTCTATATTTAAGGACTCTATTTAATAATTTAATTTAATTTAATATTTAATGCTAATACAGTGGACCACTTTAAAAAACTGCTGAAAACTCATTACTTTAAAATGGCCTTCTCATAACTTCACTGTAATTTAATCCTGATACTCTGTATATCCAATTCATTATAATAACTTGTGATGGACGGCCGGCTACAGACTCTGGTCGCCACCCCCAGGCCGCCAGGAGGAGCCTTCTGGACAGCATGATCGTGCCCCGAGTTCCAGCAGGGCCTTTGGACTTTGTAGTTTGTATACACAGCCCTGCTGGATACCTTGGGGACCACCGGGAGTCGCTGTAGGGGGGCTAGTGGGCTCTTATATGCCCTATAACCCGGGAGTGCGTCATCATCACGTGACAGGAAGGAACGACGTGCTCCCGGGCTGAAGAAAAGGACTGTTTACCCTGACCCGGAGGGAATAAGGACTTGTGGGTTTGGCCGGGAACCACTTCCGGGTCAGGGGATATAAAAGGACTGTGGGAAAGCCCAGACACTGAGCTGAGCTGGGAGGTAGGGTGGCAAGTGTCTGGGCGAGGAAGATTGGTTTTGAAGAGAGTTAATTATTGTAGTTTATGAGTGTGGAGTGGAGGGTGCTTGGTGCACTGTGTAATAGTAAAATAAACAGTGATTATACATTCACCTGGTGTTCAGAGTGGTACCTGAGGGTTCAAGAGGTGGACCACGCCTCTATCTGCTACACTGTTCATGGTGGCTCTAAAATCTGTACTAACCCCTACTCTCTCTTCTGTTTCCTTTTCCGGTGTCCTTTTGGTGGTGGCTTGCGCCACCACCATCTACTCTAAGTTCCATGATGTTCCAAAAATGATGGACGGATTAAAAGCCAGAAGTCTGTATGACCATCAGCATCAAGTGACTCCGTGAGAACCCTAACTACAAAGAGGACTATTTCATTTGTTAGGTAGAATGCCCAGAGGGGACTGGGCGGTCTCGTGGCCTGGAACCCCTACAGATTTTATTTTTTTCTCCAGCTTTCTGGAGTTTTTTTTTTTTTTTTTCTGTCCACCGTGGCCATCGGACCTTACTCCTTTTCTATGTTAACTAATGTTGCCTTATTTTAATTTCTTATTTTGTCTTTTATTTTTCTTTTCTTCATTATGTAAAGCACTTTGAGCTACTTTTTGTATGAAAATGTGCTATATAAATAAATGTTGTTGTTGTTGTTGTATTTCTCTTAATTAAATAGCTATCTTACATAAGTGCATTATTAATTTTTTGTATAATATTTATGCATTATTTTTCTTACCTAATTTTAATTTGTTTTTCTTTGCATGACATCTTAAAAAGCACTTTGAGCTACAGGCCAGTATGGTGGCACAGTGTTAGCACTGCTGCCTCGCAGTGAGGAGACTTGGGTTTGCTTCCGGGGAAACAAAACCCTATTCTGGTGTCTCTGGCATATGGCAAGAAACAGACCTGGAGAGACCACCTGTTCATCACCACTTACATCCAGGGCCAGTTTGCAGTAATCAATCAATCTAATACGCACATAATTTGTGACGAGGAAGGAAAACTTGAGTATAGACATAGTTAGAATGTGCAACTTCTAAACAGACAATGACTGGGCACAGGATGTCAGGATGTTGGATACACGCTTGATGCATTTGTTTTATTCTGTTTTATTCTGACTAGTATCATGGAAAGAAAATACACATGGAATAAATTAGCATTTAAAAATACCAAAGTACAATGTGCTTCCACTTAATTATATTAAAAGAATCGCTCAAAAGACAAAATAAACAACAGCAGATTGTAATTAAAAAATAACACACAGAAATCACAGCTTTAGCTCATAAATAATTTTTCCTGTACCAGCGCCAGATCTTCCAGATGATGAAATGCACATGAGAGTGAGCAGTGGAATCGCCTTTCAGAAAGGGAAACTGCCTGTAAGCGTTCACAGAACCTCCAAAGCATTTGGTAAGAATCTATGAAGATATGTCGGAATGAGGTCATCCATCTGTCTACATTTCAGACTGCATATCCCAGTTTGGGGTCACTCAGAAAACCATAGGCTTTACGAGGAGACAATAAATTTCAAATTGTGATGACATTGCAACTTATTTGAACTGACACAAGAAAATTCTCATATACTTCAAAAGGATCTTCAAGACCATCATACAAAGTTGAGAGACCTAAAAACTAAGGGATTCAGATATGGAGAGAAGCTCCAACAAAGGCATCATTGCTCATTTTTGCATTTAAAATCTAGCATGTTATTGTTGTTTTGATCAAACTCCAAGTTTATTGTTGTAAATACACACTACAATAAGATTGTTGCTATGATGTTTTAAACAGACTACTGACAGTAGTATTAACACCAGCAGATAATATATAACACCCCCTATTAATACAACATAAGAATGATGATCCGCTGTGGCAACCCCTAACAGGAGCAGCTGAAAGAAGAAGAAGCCATGAATTATGTACAAATATATCCTCATATAGGATAATTATGATGTTAGCAAGCAGCTGGTTGAGGTTAAACTGTCACTGAATAAACATGGTGTGACATCTAATGGTCCTGCGCCTTTTGCCAGAGCGAAGCAACAAGAAAAGTGATCATGCAGAATGGCTGTGGTCTTCAGTTGTATCGTCGCCCCAGGAGAACAACTAAACCCCAAGTTGATGCACGATCAGAAAACCGCTAGGGAAAAGCAGTCTGTTATTAAAAATCTTTCGGGGTAACATGACCAACGGTCATCCTTATATTTAACCCCTCACTGCATGCCCCAGATCAGCATCAGACAATAAGCATTACCACGATGAAGAAGAGAAAAAATATATACATATATATTTACATATAGATAGAAAAAACAAACAAGTACCTAACAAGAATCAAAAACAACCTTCCACAGATTAGGGGGCGAGATGTTCTTGCCTAAAATAAACCAGTTTCCCCAAATTGGTTTACTGTCCTTATAGTTCATGAGCAAGATGTCAAGTGGAAGCCTCATGGAGTACACCGGCAGCTGAGCCGATAACAAAAAAGTTTCATCCTACTGATCCCAAAGAGTTGATTGCCCCGGAGAAACCAAAAAAGTTCATCTTCAGAGACACGTCTCTCTTGTATCACCGAGTGAGAAAAGAAAAACTTCTTCCTGCAGGTGTATTCTTGGCGCTACCTCGTTGCTTCTCCTTGCTCCACCTCACAATGTCCCTCTCTCTTCTCCTTCTTTTCCAGTTAAAAGTCTTCAGCACCAATTGTCCTGTCCGTGTTGTGTCTTCCCACTTTAAGGTGTATAATCAGTAACCTATTTCTTGAAGTGCATCCTAAGGAGCTGCAAACTGACAACGGGACAATAGCACATGTGGCACCCGCTACAAGTAATATTGTTTGCCTTTCTAAAGCAATGTGTAACATATAATGTATACTGTGTTCCAGTAATTTTCTGTGCTGCCTTCACCACTCTGCAAGTGATCCACAGAACAGAGCTGAGTTGGTGCTGTAACAGACTCTGATGCCATCATTGAAGATGGCACCAGTAGAGGTTTTTAAGCATTGATGGGCTTCAATGTCAAATGGAGTGAAGACTTTGGCAAGGCTTCTTGACATTAGTGGAGATGTGTTGTTCCCACTTTAAATCATCCGTGATTGTGAGTCCAAAAAATTAAATGTGCTGACCCTTTCCAAAGCATCCCGGCCAATATAAATAGAAGTGTGATCTGTCTCATGCTTCCTTGCATCTGTGACCAGCCCTTTGATTTTACTGACATTACGGCAGAGATTCTTTGATCACCTCCACAGGACCCGTTGGGCTAAAATGCTGTTAGATGAGTGGAGTGCCAGAGAAGCGCAGCATGTGGGAGAGAATCCTGTTGACAGGTGAGAGCAGTACAATCTAAAAGGAGCTGCTGGAAGTGAGTCTTTTAACAATTTTATTCACTGTTGATTTGTCTCAACAGCAATGGAACATATTACAAGCCTTAAATGAGAAAACAAAGCAGATGTAAATAAATGTTTAAGTTACTTTCAGAAGTCTCCAGATGCACAAATGTTTTACCCAATAATAGGCTGGGCTTCAATCTTATAAACTGAATTACAGCAATGTTTTTGAGGCTTCTTGGCCCGTGCATAACTGTTGTATTAAACATAATGTGTGTGTTTTTGGTAAAGGAGACTTGTGTAGCAATGCGACTTACCATTTTGTATTTAATACCTTACAATCAGGTTTTCTTGAAGTATTTGTACAGATTTTTTCTGTAGATGCAGAGCTGTGCTACATACAGCATAGCATTACTATTGTCACACACTTGCGCATGGGAGGAAGCTGAAGGACTCACAAAGGGATAATTCAATGCCTTACCAGGGGGTGGGAGAGTGCACTGATCCTTCCTCTTTTTCATCGGCAGACCAACCACGGGAAATTTCACCTTGACTCTATGATGCCATCTCCGTCTCCTGCCCCAATGATGTCACTTCCGGTTCTGGCCTCGATGACATCACTTCCTCTGCCCGGCCATAAAACTGCCAAGTTTGCCTGTCTGTACTGTTCTGTGTTGGACTGAAGTCTGTTAAGACCTGTACCATTCTGAACCACAAACTTCCGTTTTGGCAGCCTATCTCAAGTATACGGGCGGCTGCCCCCAAACCTTTCTCTGTGTCATGTGGAATCCTTTCATACTCTCCATATAAAGAGTGTTTACATTTACTTATTTGGCTGATACTTTTGTCCAAAGCAATTTGCAATGCTTTGAGTTACAATGGTTACATTTCTCTTTGTTTTTCAAAAGTAGGACAGGGAGGTTAAGTAACTTGCTGAGAGTTGCACAGTATTAGTGGTGAGATATGAATTCACAACGTCAGGGTTTGAAGCCCAAAGCCTTAATCGTCACACCACACTGCCTGCATGAGTGAAGCCTTTAGGAAATTGTGTTCATTTACAAGGGGATGATTTTAGTCCTTGTCAGGGAAAATGCTCTGTAAATAAAGAAAAGTTATGAGACACTGTTAACAATGAATTCAGGGTGGACATCCTTTTATTAAATGAGGCCTAATGGAGTAGTGGTGCCATGTGCACTACTCAGTGAAGCATAAGAAGACTGGTTAAAATGACAAAGCAGTGACTTTATGGAATGAGGTTTCTTTTACATAGCACGGTCAACTGAAGTGTTTCAATTTACACCAATTAAAATACAGACAGATGGTATAGTGTACCTGTTTAACTATTGGATAATGTCAAAGCACAACACACCTATGCCTTTACATTATCCAATAGGTAAACAGATTTTCTTAACTGCTTTTCTTGATGAGGGTCATAGTGGCAGCAGGCCCAACATATCTGCCCAGACCTCCCTGTTCCCAGCTGCAGATCCAGCACTTACTGGATAATTCCCAGGTGTTCCCAAGCCAGCAGAGAGATATACTCCCTCTTGCATGTCATGGGTTTGCTCAGAGCAGCTCTAGGAGAAGCCAACCTAGGGGTATCCTTCCAACCACCTCAACTGGTTCCTCTTGATCTGAAGAAGCAGAGAGTCCACTGTGAGGCTCTACCGAATCACTGAGCTTCTCACCCTATCACGGAGGGTCAGCCCAGCCAACCAGATTAAAAATTTATGGCAAATTTCTGATTCATTGATTGGAATGTCTCTTCCCATCTTCCCATTGGCTTTTCTTGGTGAGAGTCATGGTGGCAGCAAGCCCAATAGGTCAGCCCACACTTCTCTGTTCCAAGCCAAAGATTCCAGCTTTTCCTGGGGAATTTTCAGGTGTTTTCAAGCCAGTCGAGTGATATAATCACTCCAACATGTATTGGATCTGTCGCAGGGTCTTCTTCCAGTAGGACATGGTTGGAGCAGCTCTTGGGGAGGCCACCTATCGGACATTGTTATGACATGTAGAACTTCTAAAGAACTGTAAATTCTTACAGAGAACAGAATAAAAAAATAAAATACAGTGATCCCTCCTCGATCGCGGGGGTTGCGTTCCAGAACCCCCCGTGAAAGATGAAAATCCGTGACATAAAAAACATATGTTCATATGGTTATTTTTATATATTTTAAGCCCTTATAAACTCTCCCACACTCTTATAAACATTTCCTGCACAGTTATACAGCATAAACCCTTCTTAGATATTAGGTAAGATTCGTTGAAATTATGTATGTAAACACACTGTTTATATACAGTAAAACCTAAATATTATTTTAAAGATATCGAGCGTCTCCGATATCACATATATTACAGCCATTATGATAGACAGGCCACCAGCAACAAATACGTACAATGCAAGAAAAATTGTACACAGTAAAATGTGTGTACAGTGACACTAAACGTACTTACATGTACTAAGTACTGTACATAGAAAATTAATTATGGTTACTCACCAACAATGACACGACGACTTGTCCGATAACGATGAGTTTAATTTTACTGCACAACAAAGGAAGCGTTACAGCTCTTCTAAAGGAGCCTCTACAGGCGACTGTGTAGCACCGCAGTTGTTCTTCTTCCGGCAGTCTTCAATCCAAATCCCTAAAGCAGATTCCGCCCGGACTACCGCCTTATTACGTCCACTTACAACTCGTTTTGCGCCCTGGTTAAAGGACACTGCAGCCGTAGATCTTATATTCTTTTCCTCCTTTTTAAATAAAAAGAATTGTGGACTCATTGATGCCGTAATGGTGTCCTACAGTGGTGTAGCTGTTCCCTTCCTACAACATATCCAAAACTTTTACCTTTTTGGCAATTGTTAGCATCTTCCTTTGGCGCTTGCGCACGGCCCCTGAAGCAGTAGCAGGAGCAGATCGATTTGGAGCCATAACGAAGGGCTTGACTATGCACAAAGATAAACACAAAAGAGCACAAAAGTTAACTCTTTACACAGCGAAACACGTTGATGCTGAATGAGCGAGACGAGACTTCCTGGTTAACGCAGCAGAATCGAATTCGGCGCTCCGTCACTGAGCCAATCAACACACAAGAACTTAACTGCGTGCTCTGATTGGGTAGCTTCTCAGCCATCCACCAATAGCGTCCCTTATATGAAATCAACTGGGCAAACCAACTGATGAAGCATTGTCCGCAGAAACCCGCGGAGCAGCGAAAAATCCACGATAGAGTGAAGCCGCAAAAGCTGAAGCGTGATATAGCGAGGGATTACTGTAATGCTGTGCTGCTACAAATGATTCATAATGTTTTAGTTAAACAGGCAGGCATAGTTACAAGCATTTTACAAATTCATTCAGAAAGCGTTTACCTGACAGTTCTCTACAAGAATGCAAAGTCTGGTAAAGTTCAGTCAAATGATAAAACAGTATGGGTTGTAAACATTTAAAGCTGTGAGATGAAGTTTAATAGCAGTCAACATTACAAGGAAACAGAATGAATAAAATATTGAATTAAACCGACCCTTAGCTGGGGAGTGTTGGACCAGTTGTCTTCCCTTTCAGTCCCAGTCAGACTCTACCAAGAAGCTTGAAGAAGCACTCCATCCAGTGCTGCCCACTCTTTAGATGGCAATCAAACCATTCATCCCTTGAGCTAATTTTAGTGCATTGGCAGTCACTTTCTTTCAGGGGCTGTATGTTAGGGCTCTGAGCAAAAATGGCCCATAGTGAAAGGGTCCATTGTCTCTTTCTCTCCCAAAACTTTTAACTTTGTTCACTAAATGACTCAAGGAAAATATGACCTCATCTGGTTAAATAGCTTATGTAGCTAGTCAACAAAAACATTTTTCATACAGTAGGTTTTAGCTAACTACTATTTTTCCTTATTACCATACCTTAGGTTCCGGGATTTTCAGAGTACACCTTATTAAAAAGTGTTGCTTCTATGCAAATGTGCATATCAACCAACATTAATACCCTTATTACTGACATATTACTTATTCTCCGACATTTCTCACCATGCCACATTTTCTTTTCCTTTTGGGTCATTATGAGCCACCAGTTTTAGTTATAACTACTTACTAAACTTGAGCGGCCACTGGAGATACATTTTAATGCAAGTAATCCACCTAAATTAAATGTGCGTACAATCTACATATGAAAAGAATGTTAATGGGGTGTGAATGATTGGAGTCAAAAAAAAGCAAAGATTTGGGGATTTGCCCCATATATTGTCAAGGAGCGATCAATTAGAACTGAAACTGGTCATTTCTGCAAAATAACAAAAGACAAATGAATATGACAATCACGTTGGTTTTTAACAAAAACGTCAGGAAATGAAATGATGTCATTGGTATGAGACAGAAGTGAGGTCATCAAGGTGGGATGGAAGCTATGTCATCAGGAAGGGATGGTAGTGAGGTCATCAGGTTGGGACGCTAGTGAGGTCATCAGGATGGGGCAGAAGTGAGGTCATCAGGGTGAGACGGAAGTGAAGTCATCAGGAAGGGATGGAAGTGAGGTCATCTGAAAAGGAAGGGAAGTAACAAGATTTGGCTTAGTCTTCCATGGGTCTAAAAGAGTAAAGAAAACAGGTATTAATGCTCATTAGCAACCCTTTTTCTGGTGTCTTTTACGCTCTGTGTTGGACCCTTTGTATGTCCCCTAAGCATGTGTGACAGGGGGTCTTTGAGAAAATTAACATTCATTACGGGCCCTATGTACCATGCTTTGAACATTGAACCAGGCTGCTATAAAAAGGTCCAAGGGCCAGATCCAGCTTGAAGACTTTGGGTTTTGACACCCATGTTCTAAAAAAATAATCCTAAGAAGGATAAAACTTATTAAAAGTAAAAACCTTTTTATATATATATATAAAAAAAAGAATTACTATTCTGTATAATAGGTTCTAATTTATTAAAGTAACAATGCCTGTTATCTTCTATTTTAGTCCTTGAAATATTGGAAAATATTTTTTTCAGATAAATGTATGATATTAATTTTGTGAAATTTGCCAGAACTCACTCCAGCTGACCAAGTACTTTAGAACTTTGGGTTGAGAGGTTTCAAACCAACACCAGCAACACACTCACTCATGAGCTGAAACTTCTACTTTTTGGTTTCTTAATGTTTGCATATATATGTGTGTATATATATATATATATATATATATATATATATATATATATATATATATATATATATATATATATAGTGTCGCAGGTGGCTGGGGGGGAGACCCGGCCGGGACGCCCCGGAGGACCGGAAGAGGGCTTACGCCTTCCCCAGACCACGTTGGAGTGACTACCCTGGTGGCTATGGGACCATGGGTACAGAGCTTTGAAGCTCAATCCTGTAGGGGCCTGTGGTCACCGCCAGGGGGCGCACCAATGCCTTGGGAACCCTGGACCTCAGCACTTCCGCCACAACCGGAAGTGCTGGGGGAAGAGGATCAGGGACGCCCAGAGTGTTTACGGGTGCGCAGCTGGCACTTCCGCCACACTGGGGAGTGCCGGTGGAAGATTGTCAGGAAGCACCTGGAGCACATCCAGGTGATTATAAAAGGGGCCGCCTCCCTTCATACAGGACTCGAGTCGGGTGGAAGCAGGACGAGGTCTGGAAGGAGGCGGCTTGAAGAAGAGAAGGCATTGTGTGTTGTTGGCCAGGACTTTGGGGACTTGGGGACTTGTGAGCACTAACTGTAAATATGCACTTTGTAAATAAACGTGTGTGGGGTGATTTGAACGTGCCTGCCTGTCTGTGTCCGGGTCATGTTCCACTATATATATATATATATATATATATATATATATATATATATATATATATATATATTCTTGTGAAATGTTTCAAAGAAAAAGGGTCCCACAAGTCAACCAAACTGCTGGCTATGGCCCTGGATTGGCTCAGGAGAATGGAGAAAAAAGAACGTCAAAGGACTAAACTTGGGAAATGGCAGATGACTTGAAAGGAAAAACAGGAAAAAGGTTTTTGGGGGAAAAAGAAGGACATACTAATCTCAAGATTTTAGAGAAACAATGCAAAGCAGATGGCATGTAGTCTCATAAAAAATGACAAGAAACAGAAGAATGACTGGAATAAAAACAACAAGTCCAATGAGGGTGAAAAATGAGTGTTACTAAGGGACTTAGAAAACCTCAGTGGAAATAAATTTAAATCTCTGACTAAAGGAGCCAATCTAAAATAACAGAGTTTAAACTGGCAAAAGACAAAAGCGTTGGAATTTGCAAAATGAATGAATGAATCAATCTGTTCAAACTAAGAAAATCAATTAATCATGTCATCCAGCACAGATAGGAAAATGCATCACTTCAGTCACTTCAAAGAGAAATAAGATTATGAAACAGTTTTAAATTTGTAAACTAATCAGTACAACAAAAATTAACCCAGCAAACCCAAAAAAATAATTTAGTTTAAACAAAAACCAGAAACAGCATACATGAAACATTTAATAGCAAGATCCATCAACACTAAATGTGCTTTGCAAATCAGAAAATGTTATGATATTAAACTGCAAAGGAACATGCATGAGAAAGTTGTAAAGAAAATAATACAGTAAAAGATGAAGAGGAAAACCTGGAGAGCTTTCAAAACCAACAGCCCAACTGGGAATATACTACAATAGTGAAAATGTTACCATTACAAGTAGAAGAGGTTGTATATACTTGTAAATAAAAGAAGAGAAATTAAGAAGCCTGACAGAATATGTGGATTTTCAATGTTAATGTGAACATTTAGATTAAATTGGGTTTTTTTTTTTGCTAAAAGATGACTTAACGATTGTTCAGTACATCAGAGCTTATAGGCGTAATGGGATGTTGTAGGCATTATCCAGCTTTGCTAGAATAGCCATTCACCAAAGCACCAACATACAGTATTGGATTATACAAAATATGGCAGTATTGACAAACTGAAAAAATAACAGGGACTGAATTAGATAGATAGATAGATAGATAGATAGATAGATAGATAGATAGATAGATAGATAGATAGATAGATAGATAGATAGATAGATAGATAGAGCCAATCCCAGCCAACACAGGGCACAAGGCAGGAAACAATCCTGGGCAGGGTGCCAACCCACCGCAGGACACACACAAACACACCCACACACCAAGCACACACTAGGGCCAATTTAGAATCGCCAATCCACCTAACCTGCATGTCTTTGGACTGTGGGAGGAAACCGGAGCGCCCGGAGGAAACCCACACAGACACGGGGAGAACATGCAAACTCCACGCAGGGAGGACCCGGGAAGCGAACCCGGGTCCCCAGGTCTCCCAACTGCGAGGCAGCAGCGCTACCCACTGCGCCACCATGCCGCCCAACACAGTTTATTTCACCAATTTTTTTTTTGCAAAGCAAAACAGAGTTTCACCATAAATTCAGTTTGTTTCTCACATCACTAATTACAACCAACTCTTGAATAAACCTGGAATTATTAATTAATTTTTCACGCTATAACATTTTTGTTGGAACTCTACAGCATTTCAGATTTCACATTATGAATATTCTACTTTGGTTAGATAAAGACTTTCACTCATTATAGTAATCAAACCAGACTGGCATCCACATATGGTTCCTGCCTTTTGTGAAATAGTACCTTAATTACCCCCAGACACCATGGATTTAGTAGGTTGAGTAATGTATGGATCATGAACATCCAAAAGCTGCAGTGTACTTTGAAAACATGGGAGGGTAAATGCATTTCAGTGTTGATATGGAGGCTTGGTCTTGTAATAGTTAGTGCTGTTGCCTTACATCTCCAGAGTCCTGGCTTTGAAATCTGGCCTGGCCTACAGAGTTTCCCTTTTTAATGTCTTTTATTTAAAAGATGTTCAAGTTAGTTTAATTGGCAGTTCTGCTTTGGCTCAGTATGAAAGCCTGGGTCAGTGTTAAAGTGGAGACCCTGACACCTACTAGCAAGTATCTGTGCAACCTTTGCTATTAGCTAATCAAACAAGCCTGATGGAATGAATGGCTTCTTGTTGTCTGTCAAACTTAGTTTGTTACTGTCTTGTTATGTGTTCATGAGTATGTCTTCCAATAGACTGAGACCCTTTCCAGGTCTAGATCCTACCTTATGCCAGTGATTATTGTGATTTAGATAAACAAGTATATGGATCACTGGATTATAGTCTGAAAAGACGAGCATTTGTCTCAAACAAAGTATAAAATATACCCATTTATCCCCAAACTTCCTTAACTCAGAGCAGGAGAAACGGGGAAAAGTGTTTTGCACCCCCATTGCATATTTCTATATATATATAAAATCCAACACCTGTCTGTCTTTACGTCTGTCCGCTTTTCACGAGAGAACTACTTAATGGATTTAAATCGGGTTTTTTCTATAATTTGCTTGAACATTCTGATTGATTTTGCGACTTCTCTCATTGCTTCTAAGTATCATAGTTCACTTGTGGTACCGATTTATTTAATCCGAGAGAGACGCAGTGGGCCAAGGGGATGGAGGCAGGACCCTCCTTACTCACGTGCCACCCTCGGGTGTACCTTACCTCTGCTTAGCTAGTGAATGTTAGAACTACTTAACGGATTTAAATCAGGCTTTTATCTAGAATTTGCTTGAACATTCCAGTTGATTTTGCGACTTCTCTCATCACGCTAAGAATCATTAGCATATTCATGCTAATCCGAGACAGAAGCTACAGGCCGAGGGGAGGAGGAAGCATGACGTCAGGAGTGGGGAGTCGGCCAGGGCCCTCCTCACTGTCTTGTTTAACTACTACATGGGTGGAGCCGCTTGGCACGGCTAGTGAAAGATAAACGTGGTAAACACTTCATTTAGCAGATTATTTAGCACTTTCACTATCCTATGTAAAAAAATGCCAGCTTCTTTGTTCGAATGAAAGAGAGCAAGTTGGGTATTTTCTAAGGGCGTTTGTATTGGATACTTTTAATAATATCATCCTGAACATTACATTTAAAGGTTATGGATATTTCAACATATTATTTAATTGGTTCATTTTCTGTATTTTTTTTTTTTTTTGATTATGCTTGTGGGAGTGCCAGGGTGTTTGACCCAGAGCCCAAAGTAGAATTCCTTGCAGTCGTCTTTCAGGTCATAGAAGAACTCAGCCCAGATTCTAAATAACGTCCCTAAAGGAGCGTCACAGCTACACAGATGGCTTCTGAAGTTTGGGTTGCCAAGATGAGTATGGTGTGTACATGAACATATTTTTAAGAATCTTTGTAGACAGCAAAAGTCACATCACCCAGGGTTTAAAAAGAAACTTGTATCACAGCTTCAGATAATATTTTGATCTACTGTATTTGCCACTTGATACGTTTCAGCAAACACAATTTTCCAATTTTTTAAATATATTATTACAGGAGACTACTGTTTATTTTTTAATTGTTTGAAGGCTATGCTGCGATGTTGCATGGAAAAACATGACTTTCACTGGAAATGTTCACCACGAAGAAAGCACAATGAGATATCCCATGTAAAGCCTGGTAGCTAAAGGTATATTTTATGCACAGTGGCTAAACAAAGTGTTCACCTCCTTGGAAGTTTTCACATTTCATTATACAACATGGAATCTCAGTGAATTTAACTTAGATAGATAGATAGATAGATAGATAGATAGATAGATAGATAGATAGATAGATAGATAGATAGATAGATAGATAGATAGATAGATAGATAGATAGATAGATAGATAGATAGATAGATAGATAGATAGATAGATAGATAGACTTTGTTAATCCTAAGGGGAAATTCACATACTCCAGCAGCAGCATACTGATACAAAAAAAAACAATATTAAATTAAAGAGTAATAAATAATGTAGGTAAAAAACAGACAATAACTTTGAATAATGTTAATGTTTACCCCCCCAACCGGGTGGAATTGAAGAGTCGCATAGTTTGGGGGAGGAACAATCTCCTCAGTCTGTCAGTGGAGCAGGACATTGACAGCAGTCTGTCGCTGAAGCTGCTCCTCTGTCTGGAGATGACACTGTTCAGTGGATGCAGTGGATTCTCCATGATTGACAGGAGCCTGCTCAGTGCCCGTCGCTCTGCCACAGATGTCAAGCTGTCCAGCTTTGTGCTTACAATAGAGCCTGCCTTCCTCACCAGTTTGTCCAGGTGTGAGACATTCTTCTTAATGCTGCCTCCCTAGCACACCACTGCGTAGAAGAGGGCACTCGCCACAACCGTCTGATAGAACATCTGCAGCATCTTATTGCAGATGTTGAAGGACGCCAGTCTTCTAAGGAAGTATAGAATATACTATATATATATAATATATATATATAATATATAATATAGAATTTAGAATATATAAACTTGACTGTTTTGACACAAAGATTCCTTAACTTCAAAATGAAAACAGATCTCTGCAAAGTAGTCTAAATGAATTACAACTATAAAACACTAAACAACTGGTCATATAAGTATTCACCCTCTTGAAGTCATGACAGTCTGTGTACTCAGGTTTCTCTTTGTCAGCTTTGCACTAGCATTTTTCTCCAGTCTTCTTAGCAAAACTGTTCCAGCTCTGTGCGGTTGCTTAAACAGCCTTTATTCAAATCCAGCAAGAAATTCCCAATTGGACTGAGATCTGGACTCTGACTCTACCACTCCAAGAAATTAACAGTGTTGGTTTTAAGTTAATCCTGAATAGCTTTGATTTTATGTCTTGCTGCAAAGCACATCTTCTCCCAAGGTGCAGTGTTCCTGCACACTGCCTCAAGTTTTCCTCCAGGATTTCCTAGTATTTTGCTGCATTCATTTTTCCCCTCTACCCTCATAAGCCTTCCAGGGACTGCTGCAGTGAAGCATCTCCACAGTGTGATGCTGCCACCACCATGCTTCATAGTGGGGATGGTGGTTTTTTTATGATATGCAGTGTTTCATGAAGTCCAAACATGATGATAAATCGGATGGCCAAAAAACTCAACTTTGGTCTCATAAGACCCTCGAACATTCTTCCAAATGACTTCAGAGTCTCCCAGTCTCTCCTAACTGAGATGTCATATCATATTTTCTTTAACAGTGGCTGTTTGTTTGCCACTTGCCCATAAAGCTACGACTGCTGAAGCATCTAGACATCAGTTGTTGTCGGCACGGTCTCCTGACTTCACTTGTACCAGAATAATTATAAATATAGAAGAAATCATAACATTTTAACTGTATATTTTGTTCAATGATAACAGTTTGCATATAAAAAGTCTTATCTGCATGAGCCAGATATGTCTCAAGACTTTTAATGATTAACTATTTGGGGACCTTTGGATGGTACTAAATGGTAGAGGCGGTGTTACTAGAATATACCATTTATCGGTGTGCTGAGTGGTGTAATTGAAGTGCTTTCTAGCTATTGTGTGTAAATGAATCTAACTGATAAAAGAAGGTATTCTGTTAGATTTCTTCAGTCGTCCATGTTGCATTGACCAAGGGTTTTTTCTTTGCTACACATTGTCTGTTGTAGGACCTCATATAGACAAGTGTGTAATTTTCCTGATCCTGCACAATAAATTGAATTTACCACAGGTGGACTACAAGCAAGGTGTATAAACATCTTAGTGATGATCAACAAAATGGGGTGTATCTGAGCCAGATTTCTTATTGTTAACTCTCTCACATTAAGTTAAGTAATCTATTTAGCTATTACTATTATTATTTACATATCTCTAATTCTACTAGCAGTCTCCCCTGACTGTGTCCATGTAGTAGTGAAACAGGACAAACTTTAAAAATCAATAGATGTTGCCACTGTATCTGATCATGTTCAGCTCTGACGGGAGACATCCCATGCGTGGGGAGAAAAGAACGTGGCTGTGATATCTCTAGCAATCAGCAGCTACACTCTAAAACACATGAAGCTCTGATCTCTCACCAAAGTGTTAAACGTTACTCCTTAACAATCTGTAGATGATAATGTCTGTTGAACAAAGAGGTATCGCTAGCTAAGCGGAGGCAAGGTATGCTCTAACACGTGACAAGAGGTAGACTGACTCAAACAAAGGCTGGCACGTGAATGAGGAGGACCCTGCCCGGCCCGCACAAAAAAAATTGGTACTGCAAGCGAACTATTATACTTAGCACGATGAGAGAAGTCGCTAAATCAACCAGAATGTTAAAGCAAACTATAGAAAAGACAACCCAAATCTAAATCCATTAAGTAGTTCTCTCATGTAGAGAAAAGCCAAGCAAAATGACACCTTTTATTGGCTAACTAAAAAGATTACATTATGCAAGCTTTCGAGGCAACTCAGGCCCCTTCTTCAGGCGAAGGGGCCTGAGTTGACTCGAAAGCTTGCTTATTGTAATCTTTTTTAGTTAGCCAATAAAAGGTGTCATTTTACTTGGCATTTCCATACATTCATAATGGCTAACACGGTACAACACCCTAGTACTATAGTTCTCTCATGAAAAGCAGACAGACAGACATATATGTATATATATACATTGTGGCAGACACCGATGGTTTACAACCACACACACATTTATTCATATTTACACAACTATTTATAAAAGTACTGCACCCACAACCCAGTGCCCCTGCACCAAGCACCCTCAGTCCAGGCCTCTTCCAACAATACCTGTCTTTACTGCCTCCATTCCTCTCCTCCGAGCTCTGTCCTCTTCCACCCGACTCCAGCTGATGAATGGAGGGAGGCAACCCCTTTTATTTGCACTCCAGGTGCCTCCCAATGAGCTTCCACACCAGGAAGTGCCGCACGAGCACCCGGAGGCACTCTGGGTGTCCCTGGTTTTTCCTTCCACCAGCACCTCCAGGTGTGGTGGAAATGCTGATGTCCAGGGCTTTTCAGGCATCAGGGCGGCTCCTGGCGGTGACCACGGGCCCCTATAGGGTTGAGCTTCCATGCTCTGTTCCTGTGGTCCCCATACCAACCAGGGCGGCTGCCCTCTCGTGGTCCGGAAGAGGCATAGACCCTCTTCCGGTCCTTCCAGGCATCCCGGCTGGGTACCGCCCTCAGCCGCTCGCCACAATGTATATATTTATACCTGATATATATATATATATATATATATATATATATATATATATATATATATATATATATATATATATACAGTAATCCCTCCTCCATCGCGGGGGTTGCGTTCCAGAGCCACCCGCGAAATAAGAAAATCCGCGAAGTAGAAACCATATGTTTATATGGTTATTTTTATATTGTCATGCTTGGGTCACAGATTTGCGCAGAAACACAGGAGGTTGTAGTGAGACAGGAACGTTATTCAAACACTGCAAACAAACATTTGTCTCTTTTTCAAAAGTTTAAACTGTGCTCCATGACAAGACAGAGATGACAGTTCCGTCTCACAATTAAAAGAATGCAAACATATTTTCCTCTTCAAAGGAGTGCGTGTCAGGAGCAGAGTCTGTCAGAAAGACAGAGTAAAGCAAACAAATCAATAGGGCTGTTTGCTTTTAAGTATGCGAAGCACCGCAGCACAAAGCTGTTGAAGGCGGCAGCTCACACCCCCTCCGTCTGGAGCAGGGAGAGAGAGAGAGAGAGAGAGAGAGAGAGAGAGAGAGAGAGACAGAGTTTGTTTTTCAAACAAAAATCAATACGTGCCCTTTGAGCTTTTAAGTATGCGAAGCACCGTGCAGCATGTCCTTCAGGAAGCAGCTGCACACAGAAGGTAGCAACGTCCGTATCGTCTAGGTGTGCGAACAGCCCCCCTGCTCACACCCCCCTATGTCAGCGCAAGAGAGAGAGAGAGAGAAAGTAAGTTGGGTAGCTTCTCAGCCATCTGCCAATAGCGTCCCTTGTATGAAATCAACTGGGCAAACCAACTGAGGAAGCATGTACCAGAAATTAAAAGACCCATTGTCCGCAGAAACCCGCGAAGCAGCGAAAAATCCGCGATATATATTTAAATATGCTTACATACAAAATCCGCGATGGAGTGAAGCCGCGAAAGGCGAAGCGCGATATAGCGAGGGATCACTGTATATATATATATATATATATATATATATATATATATATATATATATATATATAGATTAATGATTATTAAACTTATAGTTATGTATGCCTCGCAGTTAGGAGACCCGGGTTCACTTCCCGGGTCCTCCCTGCGTGGAGTTTGCATGTTCTCCCCGTGTCTGCGTGGGTTTCCTCCCGGCGCTCCGGTTTCCTCCCACAGTCCAAAGACATGCTGGTTAGGTGGATTGGCGATTCTAAATTGGCCCTAATGTGTGCTTGGTGTGTGTTTGTGTGTGTCCTGCGGTGGGTTGGCACCCTGCCCGGGATTGGTTCCTGCCTTGTGCCCTGTGTTTGCTGGGATTGGCTCCAGCAGACCCCCGTGACCCTGTGTTCGGATTCAGCGGGTTGGATAATGGATGGATGGATAGTTATGTATTGTTATTGTCCCAGTCACAGAAGTTTACCAAGTAAGTATTTCACTGCATTTGTAGATTATGTATAATTTGTATGTCACAAAAACAAATGATTTGATTTGACGTGGTTTTTTTTTCCTTTTTCACATTTTTTTCATCTTCGATGACTTCTTAATTTGTGAATATCAGCAGTTGATGTGACATCCAAGTCAATGAATAAAATCATTTACCTTAAAATGTGTATTTGTTCTTTTAAAACATGTCATCACTTCCCAAATTTGTCTTGAAAAGAGAAGACAGCTATGTGAAAAGTCTGTCAATGCAAGTAAGAAGATGATATTTGCTCTGGCCAAGTCGTTCTGTTAAATGTAACTGTTGAAAACATAGGGGAGAAATCTGTATTAACACTTGATGCCATAATGATTTAAGATTCACAGTTTTATTTCTTTTCTAAATGTTGTAAATTTGAATTTCTGGTATTAATGATGGTATCATTTTCTACTACCATACGTATTAGAAACCTCAAACATACCAAATCAGCATTTGTAACACAAAACATGTATTTTATAATTTAGGAAAATTCTTAGTTCTGAAATAATTATAGTTTACACAGTTGGTTTTCAACACAGTAATGGTGGCTAAACATTTACTTTACTGCCATTCCACACATCTGTTTCAATTTTACACACTTGAGACCTAATTTCCTTTCATCATGCTGAGCCAAGTGAAATGACTGCCGAAAAATGTGCTGCTAAATATTTTTATTCATAACCTTTGTGTGACTTTAACAGATCTAGCATGACATGTCTGGGCTGTTCCATAACTGCTTTCTGCTTCGTATTCTGCACAGTGTCTTTGAAAAAGAAAATGTTCATGTTATACTGTGAACTGTAATATGTATGGCGAATATTAACATAAAATCAAAGTTTTTCAGAATATTTACAAAATCCTCACTTTTGACCATCTTAATACTGTGACAATGACCAAAATAAAACATATGCCACTTTAGATTTAAGAGGTAAGCCCACAGGCATATTATTCTTTGGTCCTGTAGCTCCTGCTACATTGTTTCATGCCACTGGTAATACACTACCAAAACGACAAACCTGTAAGGTCCTTGTGATCTGTTCACCTAAACTCACAGGATACTCCTACTATCTTCTCTTTCTGTGCATCTTTTTTCACTACTCTCACTCCTCCTGTAGGGCTCAAGAGCACACACTTAGGTCAGGTCAGGTTGGATAGCATACACTGGTACAGCGCGTTGCAGCACCCAGCACACGATGAAACAGCTTGGGATCCTGGTTGGCAACCCCCAGGCAGACATGTGGTGCAGTCCCACCCTCTGGAAATGACCGTCTATCTGCTGCAGCCAGATGTTACGTGGGCGTCCCCTTGGCCTGGTCCAGCCGCTCGGGTCCTCAACAACAAGGATCCTGCAAGCCAAATCACCCTCTGGTAATGGAATCACATGGTCGTAGTGCAGTAACTGATGTTTCCTCACAATGCAGGTGCCTCATTCAGGACTTGGTGAGCAACTGCTAATTCGACACGAAGTCAAACCAGCGGTACCCAAGAATTCTCCAAAGAGACACAGTACCGAAGGAGTCCAGTCTTTGTCTCAGATCACTGGATAGTGTCCATGTCTCGCAACAATACTGTCTGAGAGGCGGAGTTCAGTCAGCAGGAGGACGGACTTAGATGCTGCCTTCCACTGAGCGAAGTACTGTGGGTAGCAGGAAGAAAGAGAAAGCATGGTTGTTTTCACTGTCTGTTTAAGCATTTGCACTTCACAAAGTTAAAGACTTCTTTAGAAATAGTGTGCGTCAAGTGAAACAACGTAAGTTCTGTTCATATGTTTTTTTGTTTATGTTATAATAGTTCTGCTTGTAATTTCATTAACAATAAAGCATTTCTCAATAGTGCCTTTAGTTATAAGGTGCAACCTAATGGCCAACTTCATTATTGCAACTTTAAGATTAATATTTGTGTAAGATCTGCAACGTGATTTTCCTTTATGTGTAATTTGAGAACTAACAATAGATCTACTTTATTTTTGTTGTAGGCCACACACCCACACTGTCATATGTACAGTTATATCTGCAAATTAAAAGGTTTGGATTTGAAATCTACCTTCCAAGTGTTTTAATGGACACTCTACTGCAAATGCCAACTATTACTGCACAACCAGAAGAAGTCCTTTTGATAGATAGATAGATAGATAGATAGATAGATAGATAGATAGATAGATAGATAGATAGATAGATAGATAGATAGATAGATAGATAGATAGATAGATAGATAGATAGATAGATAGATAGATAGATAGATAGATAGATACTTTATTAATCCCAAGGTGAAATTCACATACTCCAGCAGCAGCATACTGATACAAAAAACAATATTAAATTAAAGATTGATAATAATGCAGGTAAAAACAGACAATAACTTTGTATAATGTTAACGTTTACTCCCCCGGGTGAAATTGAAGAGTCGCATAGTTTGGGGGAGGAACGATCTCCTCAGTCTGTCAGTGGAGCAGGACATTGACAGCAGTCTGTCGCTGAAGCTGCTCCTCTGTCTAGAGATGACACTGTTTAGTGGATGCAGTGGATTCTCCATGATTGATAGGAGCCTGCTTAGCGTCCGTCGCTCTGCCACAGATGTCAAGCTGTCCAGCTCCATGCCAACAATAGAGCCTGCCTTCCTCACCAGTTTGTCCAGACGTGAGGCGTCTTTCTTCTTAATGCTGCCTCCTCAGCACACCACCGCGTAGAAGAGGGCACTCGCCACAACCGTCTGATCTTATTGCAGATGTTGAAGGACGCCAGCCTTCTAAGGAAGTATAACCGGCTCTGTCCTTTCTTACACAGAGCATCAGTATTGGCAGTCCAGTCTAATTTATCATCCAGCTGCACTCCCAGGTATTTATAGGTCTGCACCATCTGCACACAGTCACCTCTGATGATCACGGGGTCCATGAGGGGTCTGGGCCTCCTAAAATCCACCACCAGCTCCTTGGTTTTGCTGGTGTTACAGGTGTAGGTTGCACCATTTAACAAAGTCATTGATTAGGTCCCTATACTCCTCCTCCTGCCCACTCCTGATGCAGCCCATGATAGTTGGATAGTTGTTTCTCTATTTCAAATACAGCACCAGGACCTTCGTCCTTTTGCATAGATGTTGGGAGTGCCACACACCACTTTCCAGTGACCTTATAACCCCCCCATGCTTTCCCAATCTGACTTCATAGTAAGAGTCACCAGAGACATGAATGTCACCACCAAGGTAAGTAAACCTCTCAATAAGGTCTACACTGTCTCTGCAGACAGACACACTGTTGATGGCTGTGCCCACGAGGTCATTAAAGGCCTGGATCTTGTTTTTTTTTTATCCAGGACACACACAAATTCATTGAACTACACTTTTTTTTTTTATTCACCACTGATTACCTCTTTCTGGGCACTCAGCCGAAGCATCTTGAGCAGCTGCACTGTGATTGACTGACAGACTACTACTGTATATAATGACGTTTGGTATCAAATAAAGTTTTACCTGAATAAGCAGAACAGTTACAATATACACAGATAAGCTGAAACATTATGACCACTTCTGTATGAAGTGAATGACAACAAACTGTTAGGAACATATTAAATGGTAAGCTGACATTATGTATTCATAGCCAACATGTTGAATGTAGAAGATATGGGCAGGTGTAAAGGTCTGATTGACTTTGATAAGGGCCAGATAATTATGGCTGGTCAGCTTGGTCTTAGCATTCCTGAAATTGCAAGGTATGTCAGGGGGTGCTCATGGTCAGCCGTGGTGAATACCTACCGACACTGGTCAGTGAAGGAAAAAACAGTGAACTGCCAACAGGGTGCTGAGTAGCCAAGACTCATTTACTGCATGCGAGAGGTCAGCTAATGCTGTCCCATCTGATATAAACCAATAGAAGGGCTACTGTGGCACAAATCACAGTCACGAAGGACAGCAGGATGTTTTGATTATTGTTACAGTTTTGGTCAGCTCAGTGGTGTAGAAGTTAATAGTCTTGCTCACCACTCCTGAGACCTAGGTTTTATTTACTTGTCACTAGCTGTCTATATTCAGTGTTTCTATGCTCTCATTGTACAGAAGGGAGATTTCTCTTTACAGTTTCTTACACATCCAAACCACATGCATGATGGATTATTTAGTGACTCTATAGCAGGAGCGAGGTTTGGTGTAACGGCATCCTATGATGGGTGGGTCTCCCATTCTGGTTTGTCTTCTTTTCTTGACTCTCCACAATCCTATAATAAATTAAATATGTTCTGAAACTAAATGGATGGATGAATATGAATTGTTCTTGTATGTGAGTTTACTGTGTTTTGCACTTATCCAAGTTCTTTATTACTTCATTTTGCATAATATACAAGATAAAATAACACTTCTATCTGTATTTAGTGTAGTGAAATTAGGCTGTATCCTTAAGAATATGAACCCACAAACTCAGGTTTTCCAATGACTTTCAATTTGTAATCTTAATTTATTTGTGTACAGCTCTCAAAGCTGAGTATAGACTTGGGCGTATTGCAGATTTAACACTATAATACATTAGCAACAAAGACTAACCCTTACAAAATTTGAACAGATGCTGCAATTTAAACCAATATAAAACTTGAGTAAAACAGAAAGGTCTGGAGGTGCATCAATAACCACTGAGACCCAAGGTTCTGTCATTCTGATGTCTGTTGCTCACTGTGATGTCTCAGTTCTTCCAGAAAGGAGCTTTGCAGAGCACTCCTGTTTGTGATGCTGTAATAACAGACTTTTACTTCTGCTCTGTTATGCTCAATTCTATTTTTTTGTTATCCACTGAGAAGTCCTGCCCAGATCTGAGACCAATATAACAAGCTAGTCCTGGGTTCAAATGCAACTTCTTAAGTTCTCCCGACAGAATGCAAGTCTTCTGAATGTTATTCTGTCACAGATTTTTCGATGCACGTTCCATCTTTAAGTCTTTTAATGAATTTCTTGGCATATGACTGCTAAGATTTGTTTAAAGAAATTAGCAGCACAAAATAATGTAACAGTAAATGTTACAATGTGGAATAAAGAAAAAAAAAATTCTTACCTGTGTTGAAATTATGTCAGCCCGTTAGAATATTCAACAACGACTGAAGCATCAAGCTAATTATTAAATGTTAATTGCCTGAGAATTAAAGAGACAGTATAACAGGCCGTAATGGGGTCTGTGATAAACATCTGTATTTCAGGTGACCCTTCAGTACTCCTATTCGACACAAACATCTGCAGTACACTCAGTTTGTGAAACAAGCAGCAGGAAGGAAGGATTGTTATGAAGACAGGGTGCAGAAAAGTTAAAGTATTCAAAATATGCACTGTGTCTATAATTTTAATGTTAAATTACTCAATGTCTCCCATTAGGTCAAACAAATAACAGATTCAAGTTCTCCACAAGGCTAGTTTTATTCTCTGTCTATAAACAACATTAAGAGATCGCTCTATTTGGCAGTTTTTAAGTCATCTGCTCTGAACACCACACAACTGTTACACTTGTTGGTCTACAATATTAGCAATATTTTTGATGAAGTTAAAATATTCTTATGATGGTTTCTCAAAGATTAAACTGTTTTTTCCCTCATCCACTGTCAGCGGTGCTGTTATTTTGCACCCTAGGCCAAGGTTATTACTGCGCCAACTTACTGTTCAGTAGCTAAGCAGTCCAGCAGGTTTTCTCCCAACACCCTTGTGACCCTACATGAATTCACCTTAATGGTGGCACCAGCCCTGCATGTTATTGCACTTTTCAATGAGTCTTATTCCTCTTTGAGCTGCATTGTTCTCTATTGTCATGTGAATCAACAGCTCACAAAATACAACCCCAATTCCAATGAAGTTGGGACATTGTGTAAAACGTAAATAAAAACAGAATACAATGATTTGCAAATCCTTTTTAACCTATATTCAATTGAATACACTACAAAGACAAGATATCGAATGTTCAAACTGATAAACTTTATTGTTGTTTTGCAAATCTTCACTCATTTTGAATTTGATGCCTGCAACACGTTCTGTTTTTTTTTTTGCTGTTTTTGTTTTCTGTGGTTTTCAGTGATACCTTTTGTTTATTGCTTGTCAACATTTGAAAAACATCCATTGGAATTTAACACATTGTCACCCTCGTATAGAAACGGCAGAGACGAAAAATCGATAACAGTGTTAATGTTTGTGATGTGCAATTTGTTGGAATGACAAATGCAATGCATATGTCTTTGTTATATGCAAAAAAGAAGAAAAATCTCGGGTTGCAAACGTATGCGAACTGCTTAATAACTTAATAATAATAGAAATGTAATGTAAATTGTGTATAAAACTGCCCTACGAACCCACCCCGAATCCCACACCCACCGGTCCCTGGGAAAATTTGCTTCTAGTAAAGTGGTCCTTGCTGTCAAAAAGGTTGGGGACCATTGCCTTACGTCACTTCTAGTCTTGGCATTTAACAACAGTGATGCAGCTCTTGTTTGGTCTCCATGTGTCGAGTCTTATCGTTTCACACAATGTATAGCAGATTAATTGTAACAAAAGAGAAAAGCTACAAAACACTATTAAAACAGAATGTACACAACTGACACTGTGGTTTCAAAATGCGGCCTGACACACGGTGCTGGGGAAGAACACTCCGCGAGTTGTTCCAATGTGCAGAGCTTGTGGCCTACCATACAGCAGTAGTAGTACAGTAATAGGTAGGTACTGGCATGCACTTTAATTTTTGACTCTCATCGTTAGAGACTAACGGTTAATCGAGAGACAGATAATCGAGGTTTTACTGTACTCTGTGAACCTAACCTTAATATTAGGAAGTTCTTTGTTTCAATTGCTTTTTAGTGTTTACTAATGACTTAGCTAGTTAATAACCAAAATTAAGCCATGTGGAGAAGTGATTCTACAAACATCAATTCTTTGCATTGATTTGAAGATCACCCTAATGTACCATGTATACAGTATAGATTATGTGTTAAATTACTCAACCACTGTAGCAAGCGTAACAACCACTCTAAATGTTCAGATCAACACTACAGAGTCCTTTCAGTATTTTAACAGTAAGAGGACACTAAAGGAGAGGTGAAGTGTATTAAAAACACTAAAGAAGAAACAGGAAAACTGGAAATGATCTAAATTAATCTTTTTCATTGTTTAATTATATATATTGTTACAATTTGCTTATTGTTAAGGATTACCTCACAATAAGTCAATTGCACATCAGTAAGGTATGCAATACTACCATACATTATATTCAAAAATCAGTTCAATAGCCCCTCCACTACCTAATATGCTTGGTAGAGTATTTTCGATTAGTAAGCAGGGGTCAGTTTCACTAAAGATCAAACACTCCCAGCAAACCTGCACAAAGTGGCACCGTGTGGGCAGACTATGGGCAGCGTGGTCTTGTTAAAGCGTAATTAAATACCACACTGGCCCAATGTGGGGGCTGCCACAAAGGACCCCTGAATAAAGTTTCTCTAGTGACCCAAAATAGATTAATCACGGGTAGTACAAATTCGGTAAATCCCTCATGGTTTAGTAACCCTAATTTTATTTACTACTAATTTTATTAATTAAAATGATAAAATGGTACATATATTTGTTTCTTGTTATATATTGAAAGATGATATGTGATAGTATTAGGCAACCTTGAATTATTCTAGGGTGGCATGGTGGCGCCATGGTAGTGCTGCTGCCTTATAGTAAGGAGACCTAGGTTTGCTTCCCGGGTCCTCCCTGCGTGGAGTTTGCATGTTCTTTCCGTGTCTGTGTGGGTTTCCGTCCAAAGACATGCAAGTTATGTGTATTGGTGATCCTAAATTGTGTGTGGGGTGTGTGTACACTTCGGTGGGCTGGCGCCCTGCCTGCGATTTGTTCCTGTGTTGGCTGGGATTGGCTCCAGCAGACCCCTGTGTTAGGATATAGGTTCGAAAATGGATGGATGGAATTATTCCATTTTAATAATTTGAAATGTTTTTTTTATCTTTTATTGAATTTATTAAAAACATATAACATTCCATACAATCCAGTCAATTTGAAAGTTATTCCATATGGATAGAAAAGTAGAGATTAAGGTTCAGGTTCAATTGTGCAGCTCTCCGTCAGTGCATTCATAAGACTTCAGCCTCTTAGGAGAACTGTACTTTACTGCTGTGTTATCCCACACTCTGGATATTTTCCTGTCTGCCATTCTCAAACACAAATACATATTTCTTGAAGCTTATATGAATTTAGCACAACATGGTTTTTGGATCTGATGAAATGCACTATGGTCCTAAATTAACATTTTTCATACCAGTTGATGTAACAAATTGCTTTCTTTGCATGGGCAAGATGGTGGTACAGTGGCTGGCACTGCTGCCTGACAGATCAAGCTCCTGGGATTTAATACCCTGGAGTCTGTATAAGTTTGCCATTGGATATTCCAGTTTTCCTGTTCCCAAAGACATTCGGGTTAGATTAAATGTTAATTTAAAGCTGCTACTGTGTGTCCATTAATGGCCCTTTGATGGACTGGTGCCATGTTCAGGGTTGCCAGAATTGATTAAACCCGTTTGAATATGTTCCAGTATGTTAGAATTTGTAACATTAAAATAATACCTGAGTGAGGCAGCAATTAAAAGTTAGGTAAAAATTAGCTTTTACAAAAATGAATTAAGCTAAGAGGCAAGACCAGTAGATACTTCGGGACAGGTAAAGACTCAAATAAAAGAGGCAGTGTTAACATTCGATTGGACATTTATTTTTCCTAATCCAAGCTATGCCCATCCTTGCAAGCAAGCAGCCTGGAGTGGTGTGCTGGGCATTTCAGTGCCGCCAGTGGGCTTTGTCATTTTCACTTTTAATTATATGGCAAATGAATCCAAGCAAGGCTGTTGTCATGGCAGCCGTAGACTTGCTTCTTTCTCACCATTCTCTTTGAAAAGGGTTATTTGGGTTTCTTTGACCTTTGAAAGATTTCATATTTATTTAACAGGGTTACCATGAATTCAGAGTGAAACAGTAAAAATTCCTGGGCTTTCTAAATATCATTGCTGCATGCTGTAAGCTTCTGAAAATTCCTGTTACAATGAGGGTTGGCTACCTAAGTTTCTGCTGATTTTCACTTCTCTGTGAGCAGCTTATTCAAGCACGGGAAGGCTGAATTCTCATTTTCACTGTATTCTTTGCCTAGGTCTTAGTTGAGATATTTGTACTTTTTTAACAATCATAGTTTAATCTTCACAATGGTTGTTACATTTAACTTTAACTTGCATTGAATAGTGCTCAGACAAAATTAGAATTTAATTTTCAATCAAAATCACCTATGGCATTTGGCTTCATTATTCATCAATTTTCTAATCAACTTGATCCAATTCAGGGTGCCAGAAGTGTTGTGCACATGGCAGTGTGACTATCAGGGTTGGCACCATGATCCTTGGCAATTCTTAAACCTGGAACCATCGATACCATGACCGAGATGAGCCGGGCAAAGGAGGACACAAATAGTCACAGCAAGGGTATGGTGCAATAGTGCTTGTGCTTCAATTTACACAAAGTGCAACAACAGTGTAGTGTTCTTCCACAAAGAAATCAATAAATAATTCCAATAAAAACAGATGATACATGCCAGTTAAAACATCATAATAAATAATAAATACATAATCCATAAAAATGAGGTTAAAACACACAGGATCAATTCATGAAAGGCCAAAGCTTGTCTTGGTGCTGCCTTTCTAAACTGATGTCTTCTCAGTTCATCATTAAAGTCTCCTCAGCTCGGGGACATGCCTTCCAGCAGGTGCAGTTAACCATCTCATGACCGAATAATGTGGCTGAGGTGCCCCAGCCCCGACTTATGTCCCTTGTTGCCTTCCCTTGGCACCTGCACAAGCCCTGTTCTGTCTCCTGTCCACTGCCACCACACAGCCTTAAGGCAGGAGCCATCTAGGAGAGGTGAGTCTCTCAGCAGGAGTGACCCAGCCACTCAAACACTGGCCATGCTCTCCTCTTGGGGCCTTAGCCTCCATCCACAGGACTTACTTTGGTTACTTTTGTCTTTTTTTCTTTGCTCTCTTTGTTTTATTTCACCCTCCTGTCTTTCTCTTTTTGTTCATACCTGGTGGCATGGATCATGGACTATCTTACAGACAGACCTCAGTATGTGCGTCTCAGGAACTGCAGGTCTGACATTGTGGTCAGCAACACAGGAGCGCCGCAGGGGACTGTACTTTCTCCGGTCCTGTTCAGCCTATATACATCGGACTTCCAATACAACTCGGAGTCCTACCACGTGCAAAAGTTCTCTGACGACACTGCTATCGTGGGCTGCATCAGGAGTGGGCAGGAGGAGGAGTATAGGAACTTAATCAAGGACTTACCTACCACCTACAACTGAACACCAGCAAAACCAAGGAGCTGGTGGTGGATTTTAGGAGGACCAGGCCCCTCATGGACCCCGTGATCATCAGAGGTGACTGTGTGCAGATGGTGCAGACCTATAAATACCTGGGAGTGCAGCTGGATGATAAATTGGACTGGACTGCCAATACTGATGCTCTGTGTAAGAAAGGACAGAGCCGACTATACTTCCTTAGAAGGCTGGCGTCCTTCAACATCTGCAATAAGATGCTGCAGATGTTCTATCAGACGGTTGTGGCGAGCGCCCTCTTCTACGCAGTGGTGTGCTGGGGAAGCAGCATAAAGAAAGAGGGACGCCTCACGCCTGGACAAACTGGTGAGGAAGGCAGGTTCTATTGTAGGCACAGAGCTAGACAGTTTGACATCCGTGGCAGAGTGATGGGCACTGAGCAGGCTGTCAATAATGGAGAATCCACTTCATCCACTAAACAGTATCATCTCAGACAGAGGAGCAGCTTCAGCGACAGACTGCTGTCAATGTCCTGCTCTACTGACAGACTGAGGAGATCGTTCCTCCCCCACACTATGTGACTCTTCAGTTCCACCCGGGGGGGTAAACGTTAAAATTATACACAGTTATTGTCTGTCTGTATACCTGCATTGTTATCAGCATTGTTATCATTGTTATCACTCTTTAATTTAATATTGTTCTTTATCAGTATGCTGCTGCTGGAGTATGTGAATTTCCCCTTGGGATTAATAAAGTATCTATCTATCTATCTATCTATCTATCTCATTGATGTTACTTTTTTTTCCTATTATTTGCCCAGGCTCCTTTTATTTTGTAAATGCTCTGTCGTCAGCCAGCAATCCTTCATTAATGCCTACACATGTGCCCTACCATTCTACCACATGCATCTGCACAAGCCCCTACCCTTAGCCCAAAGCACCTCCCCCCCCATCCCCCCCGTAGCTTCAGCTGCTCCTTTACTTATTAAAAGCTGCTCATCACCAAGGGCCTCACGAATCCACAGGCAGGACTCAACCCTGGTCTACAAAGGAACAGCCATGCACTTCCTTACAGCTACTCACAATGAGATAACTTAACCTGCATGCCATTGAAATGTGACGTTGAAAACATGAAAATGAGATGGTTGACTGGGCCTGAGTAGACGTCAGTTTAGAAAGGGAGCACCAAAACAAGCTTTGGCTTTTAATGAATTGATCCTGTGTGTTTTAACCTCATTTTTAAAGATTATGCATTAATTATTTATTATGACATTTTAATTTCCAAGTATTTCACATAAAAAAATTCTCATGGTTTGAAAGAAATCCCCCTCCATGTTATATTTTTGTCCCCTGGAGAAAAAAATGAACAAAAAAAGCACAGGGAAGAAAAGCAAACTGCCAGGCAGCAACCAGGCTGGGATGTGAATTCAATGCCCTGAGCCACCATGCTGCTTATGTTAGGCAAGTCAGCAGGTTTACGAAAGTGAATGAGTGTAAGTGTGTCCCCTTGACCAGTTCTCATCATGTCTTGTACCAGATGCTCCCCTAAGTGGCTCCAGCTGCATTGGATTAAACAGGTTCAATGGTGGATGAATTTTTCTAAACTATTTGTTTAACGAATTCCAATTCCACACATTGCATTTTGCATTTGTTCAGGCATGCTTCAACTTCTTTTCATTTTATCTGTACATTTCCACAAGATTTACTTAACCTGAAAAACTAGAATGTATGAGCCAAACTCACATATTCACAGCATGGCTTAAACACTGAGTGTGTTTATATGCACACATAAAACCGGGATAAGGTGAGTGACCCCAGTTAAGGCTGGAACCTCCTAAAAAAACTCTGTTTACATGTGTAAGTATGCTTGTGCAGTTCTCCATTGGCAAAACGTCATTAAACTGCGCAAGAAAAAACTTAAATGTTATCATTGGCTGCCAAGAATCCGAGAACAAATATGAAGCCTGTGATAATTTTCTTGTGTTTTATAAATACTTAGTCATTCATGTTCACTGAAGTAAATAATATTCATTTCATTTATACATCCTTGACCTGAGCCTTCAATTTAATGTACAGTATCTATAGCAAATAGCTGCTTGGGTGGGATGCCAGGTCACCTAACTGGCCAGGACGCCTTCATAAGGGAAGGGCTAAAGGAGAAACCATGAACAGGGCATTATCCCTCCCAGAGTGCTAGATGGCAGCCCCTCTGGGTTGCAGCGGTGTCTCGGATTCCCACAGGGCTTCTTGGGAGTTGGAGTTTGGCCAAGACCTGTTGGGTTCTGTGGGTTCCACCAAGGGGTGCTGAAGGAACTACAAAGCCCACTAACAGACCACTGGAAGTACTTCCAGATGCAGGATAAATGGAGCCACCATTCACTGCTCCAAGAGCCAGAGTCAGGAGGTGAAGGACAAAGCTTGCTGTTTAATTAATGGAGGCGGACAGAGGACGAGTGAAGAGAGAGTTGAGAAAGAAGGCAAAGACAGAGTGCTGTGTACTGCTTTGTTTGTACTGTGCTGTGTGCAGGTGGGAAACGCTTAGGAAAGAGTTTGCGTCAGCGGAATAAAAACTTCTGTCTGTGTCTGTCTGGGTCAGGTTTGGAGAGCTGGAGCACCCCCTTCAGGCCACACTGGATGAAAACTGCACTATCAATTTATTTAAAGCAGGGTTCACCAACCTTTTTGAAACTGAGATCTACTTCAAGAGTACTGCGTAATACGAATCGCTACTGTTTGATTCAACTTTCTGAATAGCATATTAAAATATTATTAAGATATTGGAAATTGCCATGTTTTTCTTTATTTTTAGGGGGTAAAAACTGTGCCCATTTGTTTGTCTCAGCAAAGAGTGAGATGAAGTTTTGTCTTGCACACAATATTGAACTTTGACCGCAGACTACCCCCCAATCTACATCAATGCAAATGCCATTGATTCAAAAAGAACAGCAACACAATTAAATACAATTTTTAGACTGAGCTCCATGGTGTCTAGTGCTATTTTTAGAACATGCACTATGGGCAAGTCACGTGGTCCCTGCGGGCGACCAGGTACCCGTGGGCACCATGTTGGCTATCTCTAATTTAAAGGTTTCTGTTGATGGATTTCATGTACATGTGCTTTTCCCTTACACCCAGTGCTGTTGGGATAATAATAACACAAGTGTTAATACTTCAATAAAATAAGAATTGTGTTAGGTTACTCATTACTACAAAAAGTAATTGGATTATTTAATGCATGTTACTTTAATGTGTTACCTTCAACATTGCTCACAAGATTGTGTCGATGAATTCATCATCATAAATTTTAGTGATATCTGAAATATTGAGGCCGATTATTTCAGCCAGGAGAAGGAATAATGCAATCACCCAAGCATTTGCCTTAGGAAATTGATCTTGTGGATGCTTCATTCAGTTGCTACTGTACAAAATGAACACATGCACAGGCAAACAGAGTGCAATGAACACGCGCATACTGCAAAATCCTTAATTGTAACCCAGTTAAGGGTTTACATGGCTAAATAAGCAGGTTATTTGCGGAAATATCAATGTCTGTTAACCTGGTTTCTCAGAGATTTATAACCCAGTTTTTAATAACTGTTTACATGGCATTTTAGAAACTAGGTTTTTGTGAATAACTGGGTTATGAATGTGTATGTAAACAGCAACAACAACAGCATTTATTTATAAAGCATGTTTTCATACAAATGAAGAAGCTCAAAGTGCTTTACAAGATCAAGAAAGAAAAATGCAAAATATAAAAATTAGATTAGGAAATGCTAAGTAACAAAGAATAAAGTAAGGTCCAATGGCACAAAAAAAGAGCTCCAGAGGGCTGGAGAAAAAAAAATTGCTGTGGTTCAGAGGTCACGAGACCACCCAGACCCCACTGGGCATTCTACCTAATATCAATGATCTCAATTAGTCCTCATGGTTTTCAGGCTTCACGTGGAAGAATTAGATGACAATGGTCATATGGACTTATATATATAGTACTAGCAAAATACCCGCGCTTCGCAGCAGAGAAGTAGTGTGTTAAAGAGGTTATGTAAACATATATATACATATACATATATGTACATATCTACATATACACATATCTACATATACATATATATATATATATACATATACACATCCACATATATATACATATATATATATATATATATACACATATCAACATATATATACACATACATATACACACATTCATAAACACACACATATACATATATACATACATACATA